>NC_087069.1:15120503-15320994 GCF_963678635.1 Symsagittifera roscoffensis
CGAAAAAAAAAATTTTAATCAAAAAATTTGTAAGGAAATTTTTTTTTGACATTTTGCATAAACGGAAACCATGTGATAAGAAATTTTTTAAATAGAACCCATGCATAGAATTGTATGATTAGCATTTTTTTGTATGGAAACCTATGACAAGCATTTTGGTTGTTTTGGATCAAACCGGATAGATTTTCGTTGCATTAATGACAAAAAAAGTAAAACAATTTTCAATCGAATTTTTTATTAAAAAGGCCAGAAAAAACCTTTGAAACATTCAAAAGATAGAAGTTTTCAGAAATTTACTTCGGCTTGCCTGGAAAATGAGTATCATTTATCAATTGTAATTTTTTAAATGAAAGTGAATCTTAATTTGAAACAGTTTTTTTTCTTTGTCATTCAAACAATGTTTTTTAGTTCAAGAAACGAGCAAAATTTTTTCGCAGAAAATGTATGTAAAAAGAGGAAAATTAGTCATTACTTTCTAAATAAAGAAGTAAAAAATAAAAATCAGCCATGAAAAAAACATATATTATAATCAAATAAAAAATGTCGAACCTCAAAACTCGTCGGTTTTTGCTAGTGTCACTTGAAATCAAGTTCTGCTGGAATATGAGTATAACTAAAACAAAACAGATTCAATTCAAAAAACACTATTACAAAAAATACCTAAAAAATGTATTCAACAATTTATTAGTTTTGATGCATATAATAGAACTCGTTTTGAGGCATAATTTTTTGAAGTAAAAATGAAATATCATTAAATTCAAAATTGTACCTACCAAAATTTTATTATCGTGAAACCAACAAAACATTAAAGGAAAAAAAATTTTTCAAAAATGTTAGGAAGCTAAAACTAATCAAGAAAATTAAATTAGCATGGAGAACAAAATTACGTCTTTTTCTTCTTGAGAAGCAAAAAAGGTGTGTTTAAAAGACTAATTTGTTATTTCTAAAAAATGTAAATTTTTGAATTTCAAAGAAAAAAATATACGCATTTCATTTTGATGCTTTTCTATAACATTAACCCAAATAGAAAACTGGATCAATAAGTAAAACTTTAATTCCGAAGGAAATCTAATAATTAAACTCCACTTGCGAAAATTAGAAAATGTTTTTTTTGCGCCATTTCCACGTTCGTATTTGGCGAGTGCTATTTACGCAATTTTCTGCAGATTGAGGTCAACCCGAGCAATTAGGAACCGATTGCAAAAAAAAATCAAATGTAAATATGAATTCTTTAAACAAAAGTCTTTAGCATTTACAACAACAACAAATTTCGGTGAGAACAGTGTGAAAACAATTGTCTTCAGGGTTTTTTTCGACGACTGTCAAAAACAGCGTTTGTTTCCATCACAAAACTTATCATAATAGTAACATCCACCTCAGTTTCTGAGCAGGTAAACTTTGTGAACCAAAAAAACGAAAATTGCAGTTATGGAGTGCTTTTCTTATATAATTTGGAGTGCCTAGTCAAATGTGAAAGCAAAAAAAATGGGTCTTTTTATAACTAAGACTCTTTTTATGCGACGGAAAATTAGTTTTTTTGTTTCAAATCAAAAAAGCTTTTATTGCCACAATCTATGAATCCCATCGATGAAGCCTGAAATTCTAGCGATTGAACGTTGATGATTTCGTAGCTTAAGTCAAATGTTTTTAAAAGGGAAATAATGCCCGCATTTCCATTTACTCTGGTAAAAACTTATAGCCTTCAAAAAGAGCAACACATCAGGTCCGGACGAGGAGATTTCAGGTAGCGAATAGCATCAGCTCAATCATATGTCCAGTCGAAGAACACAAAACTGGCTGAACGATTGAGACAAAAAAAAAGAAAAAATAGACGCGAATTCAGAAATTTCCAGTCGAAGACTAACTACTGAATACTTGATACTGAATGCTAAATCAGGTTCATATAAAAGATGAAATAAAATCTGGACAAACATATGTAGTAAGCCTGGTGAATATAAAGCTTAAAATCAATTTAAAAATATTTTTCGCTAAGGTTGAATTATTTCCTACTTAGCTCAACAGAGTTATTTTCTAGTCTTCTATAGTACAAATAGATTCCAATTTAAAACTACGCAAGCTGGCAAAAAAACCACGAGGTGAATTTTAGCAAAACTTTTAAAATCGTTATAGTTCGGTAGACTTTTTTGATTAAATTTTTTTTTTGGCTGTTTTAGTTATAGAGTAAGTTTTTTCTTCTGTTTCTTTGATTAGTGTTTTAGCAAAAATGAATGTCAGAAAAATGAAAACCGAGGCCTTGTTTTACAACTAGTGATCGAGATGCAATGTTAAACCCAGACCACCTATTGCTGTTTCAAATCAAAAAGGCAATTATTTAAGTCCTACTTTTACTGTTTCAAATCAAAAAGGCAGTTATTTAAGTCCACAAATTTTATCTGAGTGAAAGAGGCATTAAGCTTTGATGATCCCACATATTGCACCAAATAGCTTAACAGTAAAATGATGCACGGATTTCCATTGAATCAGTTTAAAAAAATTTCAGCCTTCAAAAATTTAGAAAAGCAACTAACTGCAAAGAAAGTTCAAAAAGAAAGTTTTTTCCTGTCCTCTTAGTAAAAAATCAGAAAAAAATATCCTGCAGTTTCCATACAATATTTTAAGGTCATTTTGGTAAATGGTTGCAATTCAACAGAGCAAAAAAAGTAATTGAGATCCACCGAGTCCACTCTCAGCTCAGCTAGTGTGAGAAGTTTTTGGGCAGCAAACAAAATCAGCTCAATCGTACGAGGTTGGAAATAATCACGGGCAATAATTGTAATTGAGGTTTTGCGGAGCTAAATTGAGATCCACTGAGCATTTTAAAAATTGAGGGTAACCACGGTTAATCATTTAGATCGATCTATGTGACAAGATATTTATCTGCATCAAATTCAAAAAAATATTAGGCAGCGAACAACATCGGCTCAATCGTATGTATACACAAAGACCACAGAACTGACTAAATGATTTATACAAAATTTTTTTAAATAATGTCGATCTCATAAAATTCCAGACCTAGACTAATCGAAGTTTTCTCTAACACATTTTTATATTTCAGAATATCGCAACATCTAGCTTTATACTGAATGCTTATTGAAACTAATATAAAAACGCAAAGAACATCCGTAGGAAAAGCAAAAAAGTTATAAATATCAAGTTGATATTTCTAACTTGCTAAAGTGTATGCCATTAGTTTTTATAGCGTCAAAATTAGCCTTCCGAAAACCGAAAAAAAGCCAAAAGGCTGCCTGAGACAGAATTATCTATGAACGAGGATTCCTTCATGAGAAGAACAGAGGACAACGCTAAGTGGCTTTTTGACCAACGTACAAAGGTTAGAATTCAGATATCGTAGAATTGATCCACGGAAGAGCAAGTCTAGAGACCGAAACAGAGAAAAAGTTATGAGTATGGACATAGAAGAAGTTGGTCAAAAAGGGACATAGTCTTCAACCGATCATCCAGAACTCTGAGAGCCAATCTAAGGCTGCAGCGGAACAAATCTAATGCAGGATCTGCCAGATTACGAAAATCGTAAGCCGGCACTCTTTTTGATTTTGAAAAAACTCATCCGATTCCCTTGGGATTATAAAATGGAGAAAAACAAGAAAGGCGCCCAATTTTTTTTAGATTAAAAACAATTTAATTTGTTTTCTTTCAAACAAAGTGTCATACCGCTAGGTATGAGTACTTCTAGAATCCGAACGGATTGGTGAGCTAACTCAATATAAACTAGACAAGAATGAAAAGATATCTGAACACTATACTGTGTTTCTACGTTCTGAGAGTCTTTGCTTTCCGATACGGTTTGGCCGTACCGGCCAAGGCCAACCGACCGGCAATGTTAACATATAAATATATATAAATACATAATGAGTTTGTGCCAATCCGGCCGGATGACACAAAGAGAGACGGTTATAATAGTTTTTGGGATTGATATCAAGGACGGTACGACAGAGAGGAGAAACATTTCAAATTCATCCCACGAAACAAAAATCTCGTGTCAAAAGCTTCTGCTTAACATGTCTGAGCGCACGTTCGCTTATGATTTTTTAATCAAAACTAACAAAAACTATCTTGAGGTTTTTCCCTTCTTTCTGGTACCATGTTGAAAATAATTAAGCGGCTCGACTTAAGAAAAGACTTAAGCGGCGCGACTTAATAAAAGACTTAATCCGCGCGACTTAAGAAAAGACTTAAGCGGCGCGACTTAAGAAAAGACTGACGGCGCGACTTAAGAAAAGACTGACGGCGCGACTTTAGAAAAGACTGACGGCACGACTTAAGAAAAGACTGACAGCGCGACTTAAGAAAAGACATAAGCAACGCGACTTAAGAAGAAAAGACTGACGGCGTGACTTACGAAAAGACTGACGGCGCGACTTAAGAAAAGACTGACGGCGCGACTTTAGAAAAGACTGACGGCGCGACTTAAGAAAAGACTGACAGCGCGACTTAAGAAAAGACTTAAGCGGCGCGACTTAAGAAAAGACTTGAGCGGCGCGACTTAAGAAAAGACTGACGGCGCGACTTAAGAAAAGACTGACGGCGCGACTTTAGAAAGGACTGACGGCGCGACTTAAGAAAAGACTGACAGCGCGACTTAAGAAAAGACATAAGCGACGCGACTTAAGAAGAAAAGACTGACGGCGTGACTTACGAAAAGACTGACGGCGCGACTTAAGAAAAGACTGACGGCGCGACTTAAGAAAAGACTGACTGCGCGACTTAAGAAAAGACTGAGAGCGCGACTTAAGAAAAGACTTAAGCGGCGCGACTTAAGAAAAGACTTGAGCGGCGCGACTTAAGAAAAGACTTAAGCGGCGCGACTTAAGAAAAAATTTAAGCGGCGCGACTTTAAAAAAGTCTTGAGCGGCACGAATTAAGAAAAGACTGGCTGCGCGACTTAAGAAAAAACATAAGCGACGCGACTTAAGAAAAGACTGACGGCGTGACTTACGAAAAGACTGACGGCGCGACTTAAGAAAAGACTGACGGCGCGACTTAAGAAAAGACTGACGGCGCGACTTACGAAAAGACTGACAGCGCGACTTAAGAAAAGACTGACTGCGCGACTTAAGAAAAGACATAAGCGGCGCGACTTAAGAAAAGACTGATGGCGTGACTTACGAAAAGACTGACGGCGCGACTTAACAAAGGACTGACGGCGCGACTTTAGAAAAGACTGACGGCGCGACTTTAGAAAAGACTGACGGCGCGACTTAAGAAAAGACTGACAGCGCGACTTAAGAAAAGACTTGAGCGACGCGACTTAAGAAAAGACTTAAGCGGCGCGACTCAAGAAAAGACTAAGCGGCGCGACTTAAAAAAGATTGACGGCTTGACTTAAGAAGACTGACGGCGCGACTTAAGCACGCGGCGCGACTGCGAAATCTAGTCTGAAAATGGTATGCGGCGCGACAGGAAAGTCTTTTCCTAAGTCGCGGACTTCGACCCGGGATCTTGAATGCAGTTTACTCATACGCTGTCCAATCTGTAGGTGTTGAATTTAATTTTCATCTTTTTATTTTTCGAAGCTTAAAATCAGATTTTTTTTATCTTATGCTGGGATACAAGACATGAGTCCGATGCAAAACATTTTGTTTATTTTTAATTTAGTTTTATTGAAACAATTGTACACTAACTGAAGATCACTTTGACAATTATTTCTGTAATTTTGGAATTTGTATAAATAAGGTTTGTTATAAACTTCAGTTTACTTACCACAAGCAAGATTGGATCTCCACATGGTTTTGCATCAGCTTGAACGATGTTTTTTTTGAAAGAAATAAGATTTAAAAGATATTATTTTTGTACCTTTTTTCGAATTTCTGTTTTTAACAACAGCTTTAACGTTGAGTTTTTCATATTTGAAAACATATTATGTCGTAGTAATGTCTGAAGGTTTGTTATTAAGTGCTTGAGAAGAAGTTACAGTTCACAGCTAGCAAATAGAATTTTTGTGTACTTATCAGTGCAATAACATAAAAAGGCTTTCAATGAAATTAAGACACTTGGTGATTTATGTTTGATCTTTTATTAAAATAACTTTACTGTCTTCTTTTTTCACGTCTCTCTTTCTTTGATCTGTTAATCGCTTTTTTCTGCTTTTCATTCTTCTCTCAAAAATATAGGGTAGCGTTGATTTTTTTCCTCAGACAGTTGTGACTCCCTTCCCGCACCAAGCGCCCATGGATTTCAATCGATTATAGTTGATTTCCGACACGAAATTAATCCATTTTAAGTCATTACATATGTAAAATGGAGACCACGAAATCGATGACATTGCCATTTTAATCAAAAATTTTTGAGGAAAAAATCCATTGTAATCCATTATCATCTATTATAATTGATTATTTTGACACAGAATTTGATTATTTTTGATTACTTTTGAGGAACAAAAATCCATTTTAATCCATTATAAACGATTATAATCTTTTATTTTTGGCACAGAAATCGATTATTTTGTCAAGAAAACTCATTATAATCTATTTTTCTAGTTAAACTATTTTTAGTTCTAATTATGTCTGGAAGAAAAAGCAAGTTTAAAGATGAAGAAATATAAAATGTTCCCTAAAAACGTTTATATATGAAACAACATCAAAGATGTTTAAATGCTCATTTTCATTGAAGACTTCTACCATTGATGACTACTCACAAAGGATACTTCTCACATTTCTCTTCTATACGTTTTGAGCGGGCATCGGGTAGGGAAACATGTGACCTCAGCAGTCATTGGGTAGGAGAACCAAAGACCTCAGCGGGCAACGGGTAGGAGAACCAGTGATCTTAGCGGGCATCCGGTAGGAGAACCAGTGACCTTAGCGGGTATGGAGCAGGAGAACCAGTGACCTCAGCGAGCCTCGTGTTTTATTTGATTTTATTAGTTGTTGTTCAATTTTACCGGGAACTAATTGAGCCTTCCTAACTTACGGCGAAACTCGGACATCAGTTGACCGTTTCTGTCAAATCAATTGTCAAACTAGGCAACAGCAAAAATACAATAGAAAGAGCCACAAACTTGAAGATAGTAGAATTCTATAGCCTGGATTGACGTGTTTCATCTAGCTTGACCAAAAACGAATACGCTTTGACCTACTCGACTGAAAATGGCTTTGTTTCGACCAACTCGACATAAATTGGCTAAGTTTCGACCAAGTCTCCCAAAGGAAAAATGAGTTCGACTGTGATGGAAATCAACTATGGTTTGGGCGACTCGACTCCAGCTCGCATTGTTTTGACCGACTCGACCAAAGAAAAAATGTTTTCCCCAGTGTTCGAAGCAAGTCAGATATGTTCGACCGACTCGACCGAACGAAAAACGTGCAATCGTTTGATTTCTTTTTTGGCTATTTAAAAAAATAGAGGCACATACAGTCACACAGAGACACACATACAAAGACGCAGAGACAGTTACACATATAGACATACTTACAGTGACACAAAAGGACACAACAGATGAACAAAAAGAATTAGAGACATAGGTACACAGACACACGCAAATACCGTTACATATAGACAAAAGCTTTTGTCTATATGTAACGGTATTTGCGTGTATCTGTGTACCTCTGTCTCTGATTCTTTTTGTTCATCTGCTGTGTCCTTTTGTGCCACTGTAGACAGACTCGCACATACGGACACCTAAATAGATGTAGATATAAAGGAGAACCAGTGACCTTAGCGGGTATGGAGCAGTAAAACCAGTGACCTCAGCGAGCCTCGTGCTTTGTTTGACTTTATCGGTTGTTGTTCAATTTTACCGGGAAATAATTGAGCCTTCCTAACTTACCACGAAACTCAGACATCAGTTGACCGTTTCTGTCAAATCAATTGTCAAAAACCGCAGCCCAGACAACAGCAAAAACACAATAGAAAGAGCCACAAACTTGAACATAGTAGAATCCTATAGCCTGGAATGACGTGTTTCACCTAGCTTGACCAAAAACGAATACGCTTTGACCGACTCGACTGAAAAGGGCTTTGTTTCGACCAACTCGACACAAATTGGCTAAGTTTCGACCGAGTCGCCCAAAGGAAAATTGAGTTCGACTGTGATGGAAGTAAACTATGGTTTGGGCGACTCGACTCCAGCTCGCATTGTTTTGACGGACTCGACCAAAGAAAAAGGTTTTCCCCAGTGTTCAAAGCAAGTCCGATATTTTCGACCGACTCGACCGAACGAAAAACGTGCAGTCGTTTGATTTATTTTTTAGCTATTTAAAAACAATAGAGGCACATACAGTCACACAGAGACACACATACAAAGGCGCAGAGACAGTTACACATTTAGACATACTTACAGTGGCACAAAAGGACACAACAGATGAACAAAAAGAATCAGAGAAGGAGGTACACAGACACACACAAATGCCGTTACATATAGACAAAAGCCAAAACACACATACGGAAACTCAAACAGATGTAGATATAAACGCACATACAGATGCACATACAAAAACAGAAAAAGACGCACCGACAGATGCAAAAGCAGACGCAAGAGCAGACGTCTAAAGAGACTCACAGACATCAGAGCTTAGACACCCAGACACGCACAGATACAAGCAATGACACATAAAGGAAGACTTACAGAGTCACATAGGGACGCAAGAAAAGATGCGCATAAAGTTACACGAGAACCAAATATACACACGCATAAAGACAAAGGCGCTTTTTCAGCTACACATACATACATAATTACAGAGACACATACAGACACATCAAAAGCAAGTCTAGAGGCCGAAACAGAGAAAAAAGTTATGAGTATGGATTAGTTTCAGACGATGAACGTCAGCTCACAGAGGAGAATTTGATCCAAAAGGGCCAGAGTCTTCAACCGATCATCCAGAACTCTGAGAGCCAATCTAAGGCTGCAGCGGAACAAATCTAATGCAGGATCTGCCAGATTACGAAAATCGTAAACCGGCACTCTTTTTGATTTTGAAAAACTCATCCGATTCCCTTGTGATGATAAAATGGAGAAAAACAAGAAAGGCACCCATCTTTTTTAGATTAAAAACAATTTATTTCGTTTTTTTTTTCAAACAATCTGTCATACAGCTACGTATGAGTAATTCTAGAATCCGAACGGATTGGTAAGCTAACTCAATATAAACTAGACAAGAGTAAAAAGATATCTGAACACTATATTGTGTTTCTACGTTCGGCGAGTCTTTGCTCTCCGATACGGTTTGGCCGTATCGGCCAAGGCCAACCGACAGGCAATGTTAACATATAAACATATATAAATATAAATACATAATGAGTTTGTGCCAATCCGGCCGGATGACACAAAGAGAGACGGTTATAATAGTTTTTGGGATTGATATCAAGGACGGTACGACAGAGAGGAGAAGCATTTCAAATTCATCCCAAGAAACAAAAATGTCGTGTCAAAAGCCTCTGCTAAACATGTCTGAGCACAATTTCGTTTTTGATTTTTAATCAGAACTAAGAAAAACCAGCTCGAGGTTTTTTCCCTTCTTTCTAGTACCATGTTGAACAGACCACAAGGATGCAATTTACTCATACGCTGTCCAATCTGTAGGTGTTGAAATTACTGGGATATAAGACACGGCTCCGATGTAAAATGTTTTGTATACCTTTAATTTACTTTTAATGAAACAATTGTCTATTAACTGAAGATCACTTTGACAATTGTTTCCGTAATTATGGAATTTGTAAAAAAGGGTTTGTTAAAAACTTCAGTTTACTTACCACAAGCAAGGCTGGACCTCCACATGTTTTTGCATCAGGTTGAATGATGTATTTTTTTCTTGAAAGAAATAAATTTTAAAACATACTATTTTTGTATTTCTTTGCGAATTTCTGTTTTTAACAACAGTTTTAAGACTGAGCTTTTCATATTTAAAAACATATTAAGTCGTAGTATTGTTCGAAGGCTTGTTATTAAGTGCTTGAGAAGAAACTTAAGTTCACAGCTAGCAAGTAGATTTTTTGTGTAGTTATCAGTGCAATAACAAAAAAGGCTGTCAATGAAATTAAGACTATTGGTGATTCATGTTTGATTTTTTATTTAAAAAACTTTACTGATTCTTTAACGTCTCTTTTTATTTGATCTGTTAATAGCTTTTTTCTGCTTTTCATTCTTCTCTCAAAAATTTGGGTTAGCGTTGATTTTTTCCTGTGACAGTTGTGACTCCCTTCCCGCACAAAGCGCTCATGGATTTCAATCGATTATAGTGGGTTGTCGACACGAAAGTAATCCATTATAAATCATTACTGGAGACCACGAAATCAATTACATTGCCATTTTAATCAATAATTTTTGAGGAAAAAATTCGGTATTATAATTCATTATCATCTATTATAATTGATTATTTTGACACAGAATTCGATTATTTTGTGAAGAAAATTCAAAAAAATTGATTATTTTTGAGGAAAAAAAATCCATTTTAATTCATTATAAACGATTACAATTTTTTGTTGTCGCTGAAATTGATTAGTTTGTCATAAAAAACTCATTATAATCTTTTTTTCTAGTGAAGCTATTTTTAATTCTAATTATGTCTGGAAGAAAAAGCAATTTTAAAGATGAAAAAATACAAAATATTCCCTGAAAACATTTATATATGAAACAACATCAAAGCTGTTTAAATGGTCATTTTCGTTGAAGACTTCTCCCATTGATGACTACTCACAATGGATACTTCTCACATTTCTCTTCTATACGTTTTGAGCGGGCATCGGGTAGGGTAACATGTGACCTCAGCCGGCATTGGATAGGAGAACCAAAGACCTCAGAGGGCATCGGGTAGGAGAACCAGTGATCTTAGTGGGCATCGGGTAGAAGAACCAGTGAATTAGCGGGTATGGAGCACGACAAGCCTTGACCTTAGCGAGCCTCGTATTTTGTTTGATTTTATCAGTTGTTGTTCAATTTTACCGGGAACTATTTGAGCCTTCCTAACTTACGACGAAACTCGGACATCAGTTGACCGTTTCTATCAAATCAATTGTCAAAAACCGCAGCCTAGGTAGCAGCAAAAATACAATAGAATGAGCTACAATCCTACAGCCTGGGATAACGTGTTTGACCTAGTTAGACCAAAAACAACTACGCTTTGACCAATTCGACTGAAAATGGCTTTGTTTCGACCAACTTGACACAAACTGGCTATGCTTCGGCCGAGTTGCCCAAAGGAACAAATGTGTTCAACTCTGATGGAAGCCAACTATGATTTGGGCGACTCGACCTAAATTCGCATTGTTTTGACCGACTCGACCAAAGAAAAAATGTTTTCAACAGTGTTCGAAGCAAGTCAGATATGTTTCGAGCGACTCGACCGAACAAAAAACATGCAATTGTTTGATTTCTTTTTCACTTATTAAAAAAAAGAGGCACATACAGTCACACAGAGACATATATACAAAGGCGCAGAGACAGTTACACATATAGACATACTTACAGTGGCAGAAAAGGACCCAACAGGCAGTTGTGACTCCCTTCCCGCACCAAGCGCCCATTGACTTCAATCTATTTTAGTGGAGTTTCGACACAAAAATAATCAATTTTAAATCATTACAGATGTAAAATTGAGACCACGAAATTGATTACATTGCCATTTTAATCAATAATTTTGAGTAAAAAATCCATTATAATCCTTTATCATATATTATAAATGACTATTTTGACAAAAAATTCGATTATTTTGAGAAGAAACTTCAAAAATTTTGATTACTTTTGAGGAAAAAATCCATTTTAATCAATTATAAACGATTAGAATTTTTTTTTCTGTCACTGAAATTGATTAATTTGTCAAAAAAACCCATAATATTCTATTTTTCTAGTGAAGCTATTTTTAATTCTATTTATGTCTGGAAGATTAAGCAATGTTTAAAAAAAAATGTTCCCTGAAAACATTTATATATAAAACAACATCAAAGATGTTTAAATGATCATTTTCATTGAAGACTTCTCCCATTGATGACTACTCACAATGGATACTTCTCACATTTCTCTTCTAAACGTTTTGAGCGGGCATCGGGTAGGGTAAAATTTGACCTCAGCCGGCATTGGATAGGAGAACCAAAGACCTCAGAGGGCATCGGGTAGGAGAACCAGTGATCTTAGAGGGCATCGGGTAGGAGAACCAGTGAATTAGCGAGTATGGAGCACGACAAGCCTTGACCTCAGCGAGCCTCGTATTTTGTTTGATTTTATCAGTTGTTGTTCAATTTTACCGGAAACTTCTTGAGCCTTCCTAACTTAAGACAAAACTCGGACACCAGCTGACCGTTTCTGTCAAATCAATTGTCAAACACCGCAGCCTAGTTAGCAGCAAAAATACAATAGAAAGAGCCACAAACTTGAAGATAGTAGAATCCTATAGCCTTTGGGTTGACGATTTGACCTAGCTTGACCAAAAACGATTACGCTTTGACTAACTCGACTGAAAATGGCTTGATTTTGACCAACTCGACACAAATTGGCTGAGTTTCGACCAAGTCACCCAAAGGAAAAATGAGTTCGACTGTGATGGAAGCCAACTATGGTTTGGGCGACTCGAATCCAGTTCGCATTGTTTTGACCGACTCGACCAAAGAACAAAATTTTTCCCCAGTGTTCGAAGCAAGTCAGATATGTTCGACCGACTCGACCGATCGAAAAACGTGCAATCGTTTGATTTCTTTTTTAGCTATTTAAAAACAATAGAGGCACATACAGTCACACAGAGACACACATACAAAGGCGCAGAGACAGTTACACATTTAGACATACTCACAGTGGCACAAAAGGACACAACAGATGAACAAAATGAATCAGAGACAGAGGTACACAGACACACTCAAATACCGCTACATATAGACAAAAGCCAAAACACACATACGGACACCTAAATAGATGTAGATATAAACGCACTTACAGATGCACATACAGACACAGAGAAAGACGCACCAACAGATGCATAAGCAGACGCAAGAGCAGACGCCTAAAGAGACGCACAGACATCAGAGCTTTGACACCCAGACACGCACAGAGACACGCAATTACACATAAAGGAAGACTTACAGAGGCACAGAGGGACGCAAGAAAATATGCGCATAAAGTTACACGAGACCAAAATATAACCACGCATAAAGACAAAGGCGCACTCACAGCTACACATACATACATAGTTACAGAGACACCTACAGACACATATACGGACTGATATGCAAACACACAGACATACGCATCTAAATATGCACATAGATACATGGAAATAGACGCAGAGACAGATGCACAAAAAGACACAATTAGAGAGGTTTATCCGGACACATAAACAGTACGCATATACAGACGCACAGACAGAAGCGCCGACAGACGCACACAACGACGCCCGACGCACATAGAAAGAAGTATAATCAGACGCAAATATAGATGCATATTTAGGCGCACATTGAGAGGCAGACAGACGCAGAGATTGAAGCACAACCAAATGCAGAGACAGACGCAAATACAGACGCTCAGTCATAAAAACTTAAAACTTTGTTAAAAAGTAAAAAAAACATACGTCAATATTGTTTCACTCCTTTCTCGAATATAGCAAATACAATTCCGTTAGAGACTTTTGGTTCTCAACAACGATGTTGAAAATTGACTAATCACAGACAAAAATTTCAACTGATTTTGTGCTGATAAGGTTGCTTGAAGAAATTTTTTGCAGGCGGATTCAGGTTTTGAAAACGAGGACTTGATTTTCTTTCAATTTCATTGCTTTAGCTTTTTTTTTGAAAAATTTTGAAAAGTTTTCTGATAAATGATTCAAGTAATAAAAACAATTTTCATTATTTCAAAAATTTTTTGTTTACGCTCATATGTTTGCTAGAAAAAAGCTGTAATATTTCCCTAATGAAAATTATTTGAAGCTGTTTTTGCTTAGTAGCTTATTTGAATGAACCCAATTTTTGTGCAAACAAACTCAAGCTGCAAGATCAAGTGTTGAGCTTTTGGTGAATCATATCCAGCCATGAAAAACTGTTGTGACCTTTTGCCTTGAAAAGTTCTGCTGAATCAATCGTTGAATTTTTGGTGAATCATATCGAGCCATGGAAAATTGAAAAACATTAAAAGATTATTGCCAGTAAAATTGCCTGAAAAATTAATTTTTTTTCTTGATAATTTCACGCATTGAAGCAAATTGAAATGATTGAATGTTTCATTGCTCCATTTGCTTTTTCTTCAAAAGAAAACATTACTTTTTGCGAATCGATTGAAACCATAAAAACCGCCCAAAAATTTTAAAGTTGATTTTTGCGCATTGGAAAAAAATTTTGAGTTTTTGCTTATAGATTTAAAACAACTTGAAGATTTGCTAAAAGATTCAATCTATGAAAAAAACACGAAATTGCTCACTAGGTTTCTTGAGTAAACTCAAAACTTCTGCAAACGAAAATGAATTATCAAAAAAAACATTGAGTTTTTCCTGTTTTTGATGCTCAAGAGCTTTCTTGAAAATATATAACGTTCTTTTTAACCAATTCAGGCTATTAAAAACCGAAACACTTTGAAACCTTACTGCTCAGTAGCCTGTGTGAATAACACAGAAGTGATTTGAGCAATGAGAACTTTTTTAAAATTTTAAACACTGAAATCTTCTGCTGAACAAATAGCTTGAAGACATTCAAATGTAGGCAATCAATTCAAGCTGTGAAACCTATATCAGAGTTTTTGATGCTCGTTTGCTTGCTGGATATAATATGAAACTTTCCCAAATCAATTCAAGCTATGAAAACATTTTTAGTTGGTTCAAAAAATTCTTAATCAAGACTTGCTTTAATTTGTTGCAAAAATAATTTCAAAACTCTCGAGAATCATCGCTTGAATATCTTGTTTGGAAGTCATCATTTTTTGGAAATCGAATTACTCGATAAATAATTTCAAACTTTTCAATAATTCTGAACTTTTTGCGATCCAATTCATGTTTTAAATTATCTTAATTATTTTCGAAAGTCATCATTTGTATAGCTTGCTTAATGAGTAATCAATTAATCGCGACTTAATTCACACTATACCATAACTTCAATCAATAAATTGGTAAAAAACATGGCCGAAAAAAAAGAAAATATGAATGGGTTCACAAAGAAAAACGTCTACAAAGTAGTTGCTTATCTCTTTTGATTTTTCTTCGTGAATTTTTTTTTTAAATCAAAAAATCAAAGTCTAATTGTTGAAGATTTAATGTAGTAACAAAAATCATCATTTTCGAGTTTTAATGACAACAAACCCAGAAACTATCCTTCAATTTTTATAATTTTAGTAAGTTCCCAGTTCATGTTAAAATCGCAAATTTGATAATAAAAATTTTCGAATTATCTTATTTTTTAAAAGCAAAGCTTAACCCTTTAATTGTAAATTCGAGACACAAAACATGTCAAATACCTAACTACAAATGATTTGAAAAAAAATTCTTTGATGCCGAATTACTACTAAATTTGTTGAGATATCTGAATTTTTTTCAATGAGTGTTTGACATTCCACCTCTTCCACCAGACTCAAAAAATTAAAAAAGTCAAACCACAAATCGAGCTTCGAAGATTTTCATAAAATAAACGAATCAGCCATTTACAAAAAATATTCGGATTCACACGATCAGAAAGAAGACTACCAGAAATTAAAGGAGCTGGTTCAGACAGATGCAAAATCAACTCAGAGGTAACAGGCGTCAAAGCAATGGATGCCCAAAACCGTGAAAGATTTTCCACGATTTAACCAGAATATAAACGCCTAATCTTAGAACAAGTATAACCTCTCGAATAAAGACTGAAACTCTCCCTTAGGACACTTAATGCATTCATACGTGGTTAGCACCACTGACGAGAAAATCAAAGTTCTTATCTTAATCGGTATCCTGAACAAAAACAAAAATGGTTTTTTTTTCCAAAAGGGGACCAACTCCGTTATTTGCAAAATTTTGCCAATTTTAGAAAACCATGATGCTGATTTGAACATTGATGGGTTTAATAACGCAATAAACAAACATTTTGGATCAAGAGCAGGTTTTTAGGTGCTCAATTTAAACTTGTTGATGAAAGATCTAAATTGATGTAGGTTCTTATATTGGAATAGAATTCACTTCAATGATAATCACAGCGCCCCCTTCTTACGTAATTGACTGCGTACTTTTATTTGTAAATACTCTAGTAAGTTCCAAGTGTAAAAATGTCTAGTGATCATTCATCCCCGTCCCAATCATTATATAAAGCGCCTTTCCAGCATTCTAAATCGTTACTAGTTTATCAGTGCTTGTGATTTACGAAATTTTAAATATGAGAAACAAATCAAATGGTTTTCCACGGGTTGCCAAATTCAAATCAAAGAAAATTTTTTCCGTGCCTCTCCAGCGCACTTTTTTTAACGAATTTAGTGCCTCTCCAGCGCTTTAAGTGAACTTTAAAAAAAATTTTCCATAAAGTTTTTCTCCCCTAAAAATATAACATTAACTACTACTATTACTATTATAACTATTACTCTTTTTAACTGAATTTCAAAACAATACCTCACATTCTAATAAATTAAAACTTGTTCAGTCAGGTGATATCTATCCAAATCTAAGTCAATGGATGAATTTTAATCTCATTCAAAAAAAATTGAAACCTACAATAGTAAGACCTAAAGTTTTTCAACTAAATTGCAGAAGCATAGCCAGGAAACTTTCAGACCTGAAATCACTTGTAAAAACAATTGATGATAATACAATTTTTGGTTTCTGAGAAATATGACTAAATGAATCAAACGGCGATAAAGTATGGGCTCTAGAAGTTGAGAAATTTGTTTCAATTAGATTTTTACAGATCATTCGAAGCCACCAAGAAAACAAAAGGAGGCGGTGTCATGCTTTTAGCTTGATTTTTCGCAAAACGATGCAAGCTCCTAAAAAAATTGGGTTTGTCCAAAAATTCAATGCCCAAGACTTGCTCCAAATTGTTTGCGGTCCAATCCATGCATAAACAAATTCAAAATGTTGAGGATCATCGCTTGATTAGCTTGTTAAGGAAGTCGTTAATTTTGGAAACCGAACCAATCGAAAAGTAAGTGTCAAACATCTTAACAATTCTGAATTTTTTGCTTTAAGTTCAGATTCATGCTTTAAATTGTCTTGAAAAGTTTCAAAAGTCATCATTTGAATAGTTGCTTAGTAAGTGATCAATTAACCGCGCCTTGATTCACACTATACCATAGCCTCAATCATTAAATTGTTGAAAACCTAGCTGAAAAAAAAACAAATAAATGGGTTCACAAAAAATGTCTACAAAACTGCTGCTTATCTCTTTTGACTTTTCTTCATGAAATTTTTCTAAGTTCAAAAAAATAAATCTCAATTGTTGAAGATTTGCTTTAACTAAAAAACTCATTTCCGAGTTTTGGTGACAACAAATTTTTTGAAATATCTTATTTTAAATCAAAATGTAACACTTAAATTGTAATAGAAAATCCGAGACAAAAACATCTGAATTAGCTAACTATAACTGAATTGAAGAAAAATCTTAAATCTCGAGTTACTACTAAAATTTGAATTCGTTGTAACTTCACGGCCAATCTACATTCAGCGCCAAAATTATATACCGAAACAATCCCGAAAATTTGCCTTGTTGTAACTTCTTCGCCAATTCAAAGACAGGCTCAGAAGACTATCGAAGTTCAAACAAAGGAGCGGGATCAGACAGTGGCAAAAACCACCCAGATGTAACAAACTTCAAACCAATGGAAGCCCAAAACCGTGAGACATTTACTCCGTTTCCTGTACCAGAAGAATGTAAAAACCTAATCGTAGGGTCAAGTAGAACCTATCGGAAAAAGACTGAAACCCTCCCCAGTGACACTATAGTACATCCATACGGGGCTAGCATCACTGAAGAGAAAAAGAACACTCTTTATCGGTGTTCTGAACAAAATTTAAAATGGGTTAATCTCCAAGGTGGGACCATCTTCGTTCTTAAAAAAAACTTACCCCGATGAATCCCTTGACAATTATTGAAGTAATCATTAGCAAAATAAACCAGATATGCTCGTTGTTTGTGAAACATCACCAATTTTAGGTAACCATGATTTTAATGTGAACATTGATGGGCTTAATAACGCAATTAACGAACATTTTGGATCAAATCAATTTTTGAGGTGGTCCATTTAAACTCGTTGACGAAAGATCTAAAAGAAATTAGTATCTTTTATTGGGACGAAATCCACTTCAATGATAATCACGGCGCCCTGTTTTACCTAAACGTCTGCGTCTGCGTCTGCTTTTTCTTCAAAAGAAAACATTACTTTTTGCGAATCGATTAAAACCATAAAAACCACCCAAAAATTTTAAAGTTTATTTTTGCGCATTGGAAAAAATTTTGGGTTTTTGCTTATAGATTTGAAACAACTTGAAGATTCAATCTATGAAAAAAAAAAACACGAAATTGCTCACTAGGTTTCTTGAATAAACTCAAAACTTCTGCAAACGAAAATGAATTATCAAAAAAAACATTGAATTTTTCCTGTTTTTGATGCTCAAGAGCTTTCTTGAAAATAAATAACGTTCCTTTTAACCAATTCAGGCTATTAAAAACTGAAATACTTTGAAACCTTACTGCTCAGTAGCCTTTGTGAATAACACAGAAATGATTTGAGCAATGAGAACTTTTTTTAAAATTTTAAACACTGAAATCTTCTGCTGAACAAATACTTGAAGACATTCAAATGTAGGCAATCAATTCAAGCTGTGAAACCTATATCACAGTTTTTGATGCTCGATTGCTTGCTGGATATAATATGAAACTTTCCCAAATCAGTTCAAGCTATGAAAACAATTTTAGTTGGTCCAAAAAATCCTTAATCAAGACTTGCTTTAATTTGTTGCAAAAATAATTTCAAAACTCTCGAGAATCATCTCTTGAATATCTTGTTTGGAAGTCATCATTTTTTGGAAATCGAATTACTCGATAAATAATTTCAAATTTTTCAATAATTCTGAACTTTTTGCGATCCAATTCATGTTTTAAATTATCTTAATTATTTTCAAAGGTCATCATTTGTATAGCTTGCTTAATGAGTAATCAATGAATCGCGACTTAATTCACACTATACCATAACTTCAATCAATAAATTGGTAAAAAACATGGCCGAAAAAAAAGAAAATATGAATGGGTTCACAAAGAAAAACGTCTACAAAGTAGTTGCTTATCTCTTTTGATTTTTCTTCGTGAATTTTTTTTTTTAAATCAAAAAATCAAAGTCTAATTGTTGAAGATTTAATGTTGTAACAAAAATCATCATTTTCGAGTTTTAATGACAACAAACCCAGAAACTATCCTTCAATTTTTATAATTTTAGTAAGTTCCCAGTTCATGTTAAAATCGCAAATTTGATAATAAAAATTTTCGAATTATCTTATTTTTTAAAAGCAAAGCTTAACCCTTTAATTGTAAATTCGAGACACAAAACATGTCAAATACCTAACTACAAATGATTTGAAAAAAAATTCTTTGATGCCGAATTACTACTAAATTTGTTGAGATATCTGAATTTTTTTCAATGAGTGTTTGACATTCCACCTCTTCCACCAGACTCAAAAAATTAAAAAAGTCAAACCACAAATCGAGCTTCGAAGATTTTCATAAAATAAACGAATCAGCCATTTACAAAAAATATTCAGATTCTCACGATCAAAAGCAAGACTACCAGAAATTAAAGGAGCTGGATCAGACAGATGCAAAATCAACTCAGAGGTAACAGGCGTCAAAGCAATGGATGCCCAAAACCGTGAAAGATTTTCCACAATTTACCCAGAATATAAACGCCTAATCTTAGCTCAAGTATAACCTCTCGGATAAAGACTGAAACTCTCCCTAAGGACACTTAATGCATTCATACGTGGTTAGCACCACTGACGAGAAAATTAAAGTTCTTAATCGGTATCCTGAACAAAAATAAAAATGGTTTTTTTTTCCAAGAGGGGACCAACTCCGTTATTTGCAAAATTTTGCCAATTTTAGAAAACCATGATGCTGATTTGAACATTGATGGGTTTAATAACGCAATAAACAAACATTTTGGATCAAGAGCAGGTTTTGAGGTGCTCATTTTAAACTTGTTGATGAAAGATCTGAATTGATGTAGGTTCTTATATTGGAATAGAATTCACTTCAATGATAATCACAGCGCCCCCTTCTTGCTTAACTGACTGCGTACTTTTATTTGTAAATACTCTAGTAATCTTCTAAGTGTAAAAATGTCTAGTGATCATTCATCCCCGTCCCAATCAATATATGAAGCGCCTTTCCAGCATTCTAAATCGTTACTAGTTTATCAGTGCTTGTGATTTACGAAGTTTTAAATATGAGAAACAAATCAAATGGTTTTCCATGGGTTGCCAAATTCAAATCAAAGGAAATTTTTTCCGTGCCTCTCCAGCGCACTTTTTTAAAACAAGTTTAGTGCCTCTCCAGCGCTTTAAGTGAACTTTAAAAGTTTTCCATAAAGTTTTTCTCCCCTATAAATATAACATTAACTACTACTATTACTATTATAACTATTACTCTTTTTAACTGATTTTCAAAACAATATCTCACATTCTAATAAGTTAAAACTTGTTCAGTCAGGTGATATCCATCCAAATCCAGGTCAATGAATGAATTTTAATCTCATTCAAAAAAAAATGAAACCTACAATAATAAAACTAAAGTGTTTCAACTAAATTGCAGAAGCATAGCCAGGAAGCTTTCAGACCTGAAATCACTTGTAAAAACGATTGATGATAATACAATTTTTGGTTTTTCAGAAATGTGACTAAATGAATCAAACGGCGATAAAGTATGGGCTCTAGAAGTTGAGAAATTTGTTTCAATTAGATTTTTACAGATCATTCGAAGCCACCAAGAAAACAAAAGGAGGCGGTGTCATGCTTTTAGCTTGATTTTTCGCAAAACGATGCAAGCTCCTAAAAAAATTGGTTTGGTCCAAAAATTCATTGCCCAAGACTTGCTCCAAATTGTTTGCGGTCCAATCCATGCATAAACAAATTCAAAATGTTGAGGATCATCGCTTGATTAGATTGTTAAAGAAGTCGTTAATTTTGGAAACCGAACCAATCGAAACGTAAGTGTCAAACATCTTAACAATTCTGAATTTTTTGCTTTAAATTCAGATTCATGCTTTAAATTATCTTGAAAAGATTCAAAAGTCATCATTTGAATAGTTGCCTAGTGAGTGATCAATCAACCGCTCCTTGATTCACACTATACCATAGCCTCAATCATTAAATTGTTGAAAACCTGGCTGAAAAACAAAACAAATAAAAGGGTTCACAAAAAAATGTCTACGAAACTGCTGCTTATCTCTTTTGACTTTTCTTCATGAAAATTTTCTAAGTTCAAAAAAATAAATCGCAATTGTTGAAGATTTGCTTTAACTAAAAAACTCATTTTCGAGTTTTGTTGACAACAAATTTTTTAAAATATCTTATGGAACACTTAAATCTTAGATCTCGAGTTACTACTAAAATTTGACTTCGTTGTAACTTCACGGCCAATCTACATTCAGAGCCAAAATTATATAACGAAACACTCCCGAAAATTTGCCTTGTTGTAACTTCTTCGCCAATTCAAAGACAGACTCAGAAGACTATCGAAGTTCAAACAAAGGAGCGGGATCAGACAGTGGCAAAAACAACCCAGATGTAACAAACTTCAAACCAATGAAAGCCCAAAACCGTGAGACATTTACTCCGTTTCCTGTACCAGAAGAATGTAAACACCTAATCGTAAGGTCAAGTAGAACCTATCGGAAAAAGACTGAAACCCTCCCTAGTGACACTATAGTACATCCATACGGGGCTAGCATCACTGAAGAGAAAAAGAACACTCTTTATCGGTGTTCTGAACAAAATTTAAAATGGGTTAATCTCCAGGGTGGGACCATCTTCGTTCTTAAAAAAAACCTACCCCCGATGAATCCCTTGACAATTTTTGGGCACCAATAAACCAGATATGCAAAATAAACCAGATATGCTCGTTGTTTGTGAAACATCACCAATTTTAGGTAACCATGATTTTAATGTGAACATTGATGAGCTTAATAACGCAATTAACGAACATTTTGGATCAAATCATTTTTTGAGGTGCTCCATTTAAACTCGTTGACGAAAGATCTAAAAGAAATTAGTTTCTTTTATTAGGACGAAATCCACTTCAATGATAATCACGGCGCCCTATTTTACCTAAACGTCTGCGTCTGCGTACTTCTGTTTGTAGAAACTATGAAAAAATTTCCATGTGTAAAAGTATCTAATGATCATTCTCATCGTTCATCCCCGTCCCAACCTGTCTATAAAACGCTATTTCAGTTTTCTTAGCCGTAACCAGTTTACCAGTGCTTGTTTCTGATAGCGAAGGGCTAGTGATCTAGGATGTTTCAAATAGGAGAAACAAATCAACTAGTTTTGTCTGGGTTTCCAATTTTTTTTTCAAAAGATTTTTTTCAGTGCCTCTCCAGTCCACTTTTTTAACCAAAATGGTGCCTCTCTATCGCACTTTTTTAAACAATTTAGTGCATCACCTGCTCACTACGTTATATTTAAACATATTCAAAAATAAATTTTTTTCCCTATATTTTTTTACATTAATCATTACTATTCCTATTATAGCTTTTGTTTTTTAGTATCCGAATTCCAAAACAAAATCTAACCTTCTAAAAAATTAAAACTATTTGAATTAGGTGACTTCCATCCCAATCCAGGTCCACAGATGAATTTTAGTCTCATCTCAAAAAAAATGAAAACTACAAAATCATTATAAAAGTTTTTCATCTTAATTGCAGAAGTGTAGCCAGCAGACCTGAAATAACTTCCTCCACTATGACTCGGCCATCGTGGTATACTGGGTCCTTATTCTCAAACCCGGCCTTCTCAAGCACGCTGTTTACATCACGCACATCACACTTCGGTGGCAAGGACCCCCTCATCTTTCTTGCTGCGTCCGTCCAGGAATTTATCTTAATCTCGCTAGAGTGAAAATAAGCAGCCGCGGAGTACCCGACAAAGAAGGGATCTCAGCCATGCATGAACACTCTTTGTTGTCGCTCCAAGACCTTTCTGGCCTGCACTGACGGCACCAGCAACACCAAGGTCATCCGCCTTACAATAGGAAAATCCGGAGAGGGGCTGACAGCACGTCCCGCTCAAGATTCACACCCAGTGATTTCCTTATCAAGTCGAAGGCCTCTGTCCAAGCCGGTATTATCAAGATCTCTCCAGCTTGCTTCTCAAGAGGCTTTATTTTCCAGAACTTTGGGTAAACTTCACTCAGACCCTGTCGTTTTACGTCCATCCTGCATTGCAGTTGGCCACTGAAGTTCAACACTGTCAATTCAGGATTCTTGATCTTTCCAAACAACACCCTTTCGCTCACTTGAGCTCTCGAAATTTCTAATTTGCATCAATTCAATACCATCCCATCTAGAATGCTGATCAAGCTCACTTGTATCACTGAATGTCGATACGCGGTAGTTAAGGGATCTGGAAAGTATCTGGATCACTACTCCTAGAGGATCACATCGCATTGCCAGGCATAAATCAATCAGGGGAGGCATACTCCATTTACTTCCAGAAGTTGTTCTTTAGTTTTTGGGTCCATTTCTTTTCCCGTCACTTGTCTGTTCTGCATCAGAAGATATTTTACAAGGAGTATTTTCAATCTCGTGGCACACTTGTAGGAGTAGGTCTCAAGACTTGGGTGATTTTAGCCATGGCCATCGGTTCCACATACTTCATCAGACGATGAAATACGATGCGTCAGGAGGCTCAGAGTCAAGCATCCGTCGATCATCAGGGTTTCCACACCCCTAGTGAACATGAAGCCTGGGCCCATTTTGAACAAGCTTCTAAGGTATACCAGGTAAAATGCCAGCAATAAGGTGATCGAGAAGCTCAAGAGATCCTGAATGTTGTTTCAAAGATGGTCTTCCCGCAGATAAAAACCTACCCATAAAATTTTTCACTCAGCAAGATCTTAAGAATCTCAAAATCTTATACGATTTTCTCGTTCTCAAGTCTCTTGCGACGTGATCTTTCCAGAAATTGTTGATGGTCGTGGCATTCGTAAGGGAGACGAACGTTCCCAACGGCAACCCCTTCTTTTCTGCTTGCTTCAGCTGGTTCTGTATAAATTTCCACACTTGCTTTATCAAGGGAGGTGTTGTCCGCTTTACCTTGTCACCCGCACTTTATAGTATCGGCGTCAGATATGGCCATCTTCCTCTCTCTTGAGCTAGGCGATACACCGCCGACTCCAGCTGCTTTGCCGCGTACATCACCTTTCTCTGGCCATGTACAGGCCCCTCCAAGCTGCTCGTGGAGCCCACAATCGTGAGCTCCATGTTCCAGAACTACAAGCTCGTCGTCAATTGGTTGACCACAAGATGGTCGTCCTTGATCTCTGGTTTGAACTTCAGTTGCCTCGTAAGATTTGAGATATCCAAGCACAACAATTCATCAAGAACTATAAAGACAACTGTAGGCTCATAAAAACTTCTCAAGGCATGAGATATATCCCACCAAGTTGACGTCACTTCCGACCTCAAGTCCTTCGGTTCTAATTCTCGACTGGAAGCAGCCATCAGCATACACAGTCCGCGGCCTTCCTCTATTAGGACTAGCACCGCGTAGACGAATTCAAGGTCACGTGGCATGCTCTTTTATACCACTTTTGTCTTCGATCCCAGCTTGAACGCCACCAAATTGTGCATCTCGTTCTTCGCGGAGAACAACGTTTGTACTACCTCATACATTTTCTTCGGCGCGGGTTTCCCGCTCCTCAGAAGCTCTAGAAGTCCCGCTGCGTACAGTTGTTCATTCGTCCCCACGAGCAGTAGCAACTCCGGCTCACATGGGGTGTCCGACTTGATTGCTATTACCAGAGTCATCATCTGGTTCAGTTCACCCCGGGAAAATGTATACAAGAGTTTCTGGCCAGAACATGTTCTCCAACGTTCACGCGAAGTCCAAACCCGCGACAATTTTTTTCGAGCGGCTCCAGGATCCGAACGATCATAGCAGCCAGTGCCATAGCCAACTTGGACGCTTCAGATTTCTTTCAGTATCTTGCATCTTTAGACAATTCTGAGCCCGCGTACGCAGTATCAGGAGGCCCCATAGCCTTGGGATCTAGTAATTTCTCTACCGCTTCCACCTGCGCTGGTATTGCCACCCTTATTGTAGCCAGGCCTGTGCGGTATTCTGGTGACTCCGCGATCGCACCTGGACACCCAGCTCCTTTAATGGTCGTTAGTTGATTGGGCCGAAATCGACCTCCTCGGGACACCTGTCAGGTCCGCCGTTCCATGGTCCTCCCTCGAGAAAAATGGGCCTCGTGCGCCTTAAGCTAGTCCACGCTATAATGACTGTTAAGGTCTTCATGGGACAAGCTCCTGAGCCCTAGAATTTCCATCAATTCTTGCCAGCAAGCCAACTTGTTCAGGTTCAAGTCCTTTCCCTTTCTAGGTATCTGGCCTCACTCGTACCCTCCAGTGCTTCTCCTCAGGACTTGTTCTCCTTGCTCCTCCCCAACACTACGACAGAAGACACCACCGAGCTCTGCGGTGTCGATGAGTCCCTCGTGTCTTTTTCCAGTGATTTCAAGCCCGGCTGCCTGCTGCTGCTACTTGCTGAACTGTTTCTAGAATCAACTCTCCCTCACAACCTGACTTTCACCGGTCTGACTGGCAAGAAAGGAGGTCTTGGAGGTAGGCCAGAAGTAAAACGTCCAGTTTCCAGCAAATCTGACTCTAGATTGTTGATATGCCTCTGAAAAACCACGCCTTTGGGTCGATCAAATGGATGCCATCGTAGGAACATCCGGACGTTAGAGAGTCCTGCATCATGTGGGCATCATCTAACAGTCTCAATGGCAGAATACTGCCCATTTGGATCTCGAGTATTATCTCATTGATGTGACGCACCCTCTCGTTAATGTTCAATCCATTGTCATCTAGCATCATAATAAATGGCATCGTGCAAATCATCATTATCCTAAGATCCAAGTAGATCCTCACCTCCTGCAACTATCAGCTCACCTGTTCTGGCAACTGCGTCATTTTTCCCGATTCGCCTTTAGAAACATCAGACTTACCCGTCATCGGGTGACGGTATGTGTCTTCCTAACCTCTAGCATCTCCAGTGAAACCAAAATTTGAGGCATTGCCGCACCCGAGAAACTCAAGACACCTACTTGCCAGTGAGCCTTGACTCTTGTGAGAACTCTAACTAACCAGTCTCCTATTATCAAGTGGACCGCGACCTCATGTATTCTTGGTTTTGTCAGGTAATCACCCAGGCGGCTTCGTTGAAGGCTGCCCTCCTTTCCCGCTAGGCGCTCGTCCAGTACTCCTTGTGATGTCGATGGTATCTCCCATTGACATACTTCTTATACTTCGAAATGATTGCACCCCTCACTGGTTGCTTCCTCCAGGTTACGGTTCCCTTTCCGTTGCGGGGATTTCGGGGGTTCTTGACTATAGTCTATCATGTACCTCCTTGAGACAGGAAGTTCCCGCGCTACTCTGGGTACCTCCAGTCGAACTGGGTGTCAGTCCAGGTAATGCCACATCCACTGCCAGCGGCTTGCTTTGAGGATGGCGTGGGTTCTGGAGGGGTCCACTTCTCCAGGTCTTCGCTCATATGCTCCTGAGCCACTCAATTGTGATTAAAGCAATCAGTCGCCTGGGTGTCTCTTCCACTTCCATCTTCGACTCCGGCCTCGGTCGAGTCATCAGAGGCTCAGTCGGCATTTTCACCTTTCGCTCCTTGTTTTTTTTTTCATTTTATTTGTACAACCTCTTTATCTGCACGATTTCTGAATTATCCGGACCCGCGCGGCAGCTCCTTCTCTAGGACGGCTTGTTCCCTATCCAGAGTGGCTTGGTCCCGTTCCCTTTGGTTCACTCCCAATTACCTCTTTTATCTGGTGGTATCTGGACATGCTTCTTCCGTTTGTTGTTATCGAAAAATCTACGTGGGCTTACTTTTCATCGGAACCCCCATTCTCGTGGTTGGCCTGGTAGAGCACCATACTCCGTGATGTTACTCAAGCCGGATTTTTTTGCCAAGTTGAATCCTCTCAAGCCCCATTATTGGGAGCAATCTGATTTGCTCTTGGTTCGAGATTCCATCAGAAGTGTAGCCCACCATCAGCACAGCTTCTATTGCGGACTCCGTGCCATCTCCTTGTGAGTCCAGCTGCAGGTGCCACGGGCATCGTTTTCCAGAAGCGATTGGCCGCGGCTGGAAATTGCAGAGTGCTCAAGGAAGTACCAAACCAGATTAGCGCTCAAGAAGTACCAATTTATATCACCACTCAAGAATTGCTAAACCAGTTTACCACTCAAGAAGATCTGCTTCAATGCCACTTGACAACCCAGCGTGAATGGCTAGATCCCCAGTGATTCTCTGGCTTGATCGTTTTAATTCAGTTTCGTTTGATGATTTATCAAATTCAATCTGAAAACAAAACTGAGTTTTAGGTTCGTCAGTTCCTACCACTGGCCTTATTCCTATTCACAAACGTCCAATACCTCTTTAAACAGTTTCGATAAAAAGATCTTTTAGTCAATCAGTCCAGTGTTCGCTCCAGTGGACGAAGCATCATACTCACGTGAAACGTTTCAAATTTTAAATTAAATTTGAAAACATGCAGCTTTTATTGCAATTTAAAGTTTTTTTTACACTGTGTACCATCCCCCATTAGCTCAAGACCCTTGTACCGACTCGAGACACAAGCCCCAACTCAAGGCTCAATCCCAACTCAAGACCCAAGCCCCAACTCGAGACTCAAGTCCCAAATCAAGACTCTTGTACCAACTCAAGGCTCAAGTCCAATTCAAGACTATCGTACCAACCCAAGAATCAGGTAATTCTCAGGTATTTTTTCTTGTATAGGTGTACTGTTATATCCGTTTCTGCGAAGACCACGTGCAAGAGAGCATACAGCTCCCAAGGATTCAATTTACCTTTGTTCAGATCATAAACTGGTTTCGAGATCTCTTACTTTTCTTTTAATTACAAAGTCTCCTAATCGCATCAAAGCCACTACCACGTAATCAGGGTCCTCCAAATTCTTCTCACTGATCTTCGTCGCCAAAAAGTACAGGTATTTGACTAGCACTAATGATACAGAGGGTGGGAAAGACGCTGGACCACCAAACCCCGGTCTCTTTCTGAACAAAAACTCCACATTCTGATATTCTCTCTTGAAACCCGCTTCTAGCCTGGTCTTGAAGCGCATTTCCGCTGTTATGCAGATTGCACTGGTTCTGTCCGACAAGATGAAATTGCTGTCTGTGATCAAGATGTTCTCCGAGTATTCGTTTGGTATTTAAAGTTTGGTCTGGAAGTTTTTTCCAATAGCGGGTTCGACTTGCTCTTCTTCCACTTCCAGTCCACTGTTTTCCCTTGTCTCTCTGAGCTTCTGTATCATTAAATTTTTGGTGTGGGTAAGTTCTACCCCGAATAACCAGACAAAATTATTTATCGACGTCACCGTCGATGCTGCCGAGTCTAGGTTACTTGAGGGTTTGTCTCGTGGTCGCTCCGTAGCTATCCAGTTAAGCAAGAGGTTTCTCTTCTTAACGTATTTAGTTGCAGATAGTTCGACTTGTTGCCTGGTTTGTCTTTCTTGTCCACCTACTGGTAGATCAGTATTCTCAAGTTTGTCTGTTGTCTCTTTTCTGCTTCGCAATGTTCAAGATCCGTCTCCAGCTCTGGCAAGCTATGACCTCTTGCCAAAATGATTCATCATGATCGATAATCTGCCACTCTTGGTCCGGGACAAAATCACCTAAGCTCACCATATCTGCCCCAATCTCATCCGTTTTCTTTTTGTCGATCCAGAAGTTGTCTCCAGATCTATTGTATATCATTCTTGATTTCTTGTGTCCGCCTTTCCTTGTTTCCATGGTTATGGGATTGTCTGGTTCCACGACTCCGCTACCTCATTCTGCTCCAGCTCATTCCAATCTTCTTTAGCAAAAGAACGTTCGTCCGAGTAGTCCTTTATCCTCTCGTTCTCAACTAGGCTTGAGATTTCGTTACCATAATTTTTCTCTCTGATACCCTTTTCGTTCACCTTGCATGCCGATCCCACTATCAAGTACTCCAGTTCTCTCATGTTTTAAGGCACACACCAATCCGCTGACGAGGGAACTCGAGTCTTCAGATTTTAATAATGAGCGGCCCTCAAGCGATATAACCTACATTACTGGTGTACTTCTGTTATCATAAATGGTCCTCTCCACTTCTTCAACAATTTCGTTGTTCCCTTTAGTGGTATGGCTTTCTGAAACACCCATACATTTTACCTCACTGTGTATGGCTTTCCTTAGAGTATCCTTTCACCTTACTTCTTGCGTTGTCTCAATTGTGCTTGAGCTGTATAATGTCTACACAGATCATTCAATTCTTGCTGTCTCTTGATTGCCTCTCTTACGTAAGCCTCAGGCGACGTTTTCTCTCCCTCGTGTTCTGAGTAGAATAACGTCAACGGCATCGCCCTCTCCCTGCCCCGTCAGCATCATGAAGGGACTGATACCCTTTGTCGAGTGTTGCGTGCTGTTTTCGCGGCCATTACTTGGGGCAAGCCTGTCACAATCCGTCCTGTACCTAGAGCAGTGTCCTGTTCTGTCTTTCTACCAATCCATTCGTCTGCGGATGATAAGTCGTCGAATGTGCTTGAGCGATATAGGATCATTTTATCAATTCTTTGGGAAGATCCCCGACAAAGGCCGCCGACGCTGTTTGACATGGTACCGCTTCCGCCAATTTCGTAAGTGGAAACTTCATTTTTCTTGTGTCTTTCACCAGCAAGCATGAAAAGCACGCGTTGATCCACTTCTTGCAAGCCTTTCTCAGCACCGGACAATCAAACTTATGAAGTATTCTTTGTTGCACTTTATATATTCCCCAATGCTCCATTTGATCATGCACATTAAGATTAATTCTGTCTGATACAACTGCAATAAAATGATGAGGTTGTATTTGTGCAGTAATTCCTCATCGTTATGATACGCTTTTCTTTCTCAGTGTGGTCTGCAAGGTTATCTCCTCAGGAAATCTCTCGATTTAAGTTTGCACCTTTTCTTTTTTCAAGATTTTTGTATCCTGGCTAACTTTCTCCATGCAAACCCACCTTGGTGTTTCTCATTATTGTGATTTCCGGGTCATCGTTCATCTCAATCGTGTCCACGAACTTGTTGTCCGCCAGCTTCTTCAACACTCCCATCAGATCATGTTTCACTCCTGCTCTCCCTTTCTCTACTTCATGTAGGTCATAATCTTTCGCCTTTAACGTCTACTGAACTAGTTTCGACTTTGGCAAAAACCATCGGAATTCGCGATTGCCTCTTAAAAATTCTGGTCTTCTGGCCCTCAGCAGGTAACTTTGGGTGATCGAGCCATTTTCTGAGAGGCAAATTTGCCATAAGTCTCGTTGTCCATAAACAAAAGTCCATCATTTATTTGAGGCCTGTCACCCTTCCTCTGCTCTTGTATCTCGTAAAACTCAGTTTTCTTGCTCAAGCTATCTGCTTTCTGATGCTTGTTTCTGTTTCTGTGCTCAATTATCAAAATATAACAATCTAGACGCACTATCTATCTCTCGTTTCAACTTTGATCCATTGAGTATGTCTTCAACCAAGTCGATGATTTGTTATCTACCCGTAACTTGATTGGCTCGCTGTCCAGATGTGCTCTGTATTTCTCTCCGGAGGGAACTATTGCAAACATCTTCCGTGCCGCTGAGAATTTTGCTTCACTACGCTTATGGTCTCTAGACAGTCTTATCATTCCACTCTTGCTCTTGATGAAGTATCCCGGATATCGCGACCGTTTTATTCTCTGCAAGGACTCTTCTGCTGCGATATTCCATGTAAACTTCTTGCCTTTGTGTCTTATGATTTGTTGCATCGGGTATACTTCGTCCGCGTATCCTTTGATGAGTTCTCTATAGTAGTTCGCGAAGACAAGAAAGCCCAATGATCAATCTTCGGTGATGTCCAAGTCAAGACTGCCTCAACTGCGTCTGCATCTGGTCTGATGACACGTTTGTCCACAAATCTCTCGAGTTATTTTAATGGGTCCTTCAAGATTTCGCATTTCGACGGCTTGTACTTCAGACCTGCCCTTTGCATACATGCAAATAATTCGTCCAGGCGCTCGATGTTATCCTCAATGGTTGGCGTTGCCAACACCACGTTGTCCACGTAACACATTAACAAGTTCCCATACTTCTTTGTTACTCTTGTTAGTGCCTGTTACATCAATCTCTGAAATGTGGCTGTCGCATTCATAGGCCGAAAGGCATATTTTTCCATTGAAACAGTCCTGTCTTGTAAGCAAATCCCATTTTCTCCCGATTTTTTTTCCTAAGCGGTACCTGCCAGAAAGCTGAACCAGATCAAGAGTAGTGAAAATTTTGCATCCCCCAATTTTGAAAGACTTTTGTCTTTTTCCGTATGTGATAGGCATCCTTCACCGTGACGGAGTTCAGATATCGAAATTCACAACAGAGTCTCAGTTGGTCTCCATCCTTTTTGGCCATCACTACTTCACACGCCCACGGTGATTTGGATGGTTCTATTATGTCATACGCTAGTAATGTTTCTGCCTCTTTTCTAGATGCATTTGATTTGTTTGGGTTAAGGCGCCTCGCCCTCTCCCTGTGCAGTACCGCCGACTCCTCTTATTCTATTTCATGTTCAACAAAAATACAACAACCGATGTCCACTCTACGTTATGTCTCGAGAAAATTTCCTGAGTCCTTTCTAACACAATCTTGATGGCTTCGAGCTGTTCGTCCGTTAATTTTCACCTTTAATGTTCAGTTTCTGTTAAAACCGGTTGCTCCATGTACAACTACTCAGGTGTGGGTCTTTTTGGAAAATTTGAACAGCTCGACAGTCCATCGTTCGTCTCTGACCAAAGGGAACTAATAACTCCTCACATAATTTTTATTACTTCAATCTACTCAAGATACAAATTTTGTCCTTGTGATTTGGACAATCAAGAACTTTATATTTTTTTTACGTTTTCAGTCATTTCATATCTAGTTTTCACCGGCAATGCATATCGTAACTTCCTCAATATCTGGGTGGTGATTGGTGGGTGTATCATGAGTATTCAACAAGACACTGACGCAGAGGCCACCCTTGGTGATCAAGAATGATCTTTCTTAAATAGAAGCACTTTGGCTATTTGGATTCGGTAGTACAAATACTATTATTACCACAAGGTTCATTGTAGTTCCTCATTCTCAAGCTTACTCATTCTCAAGCTTACTACAAGCTGCCCGAAGTAAAATGATCTGATTCATCTAGGTTCTCAACTAGCAAGAGACTAATCCACAGATTGCGTTGCGCCAAATTAAATGTGTGAATGAGTCTCTTGCTAGTGGAGAACCTAGATGAATCAGATTAGTTGCCCCAAACTAAATGAACATGGCGTTGTTAAGATCTTTCGTTACATCAAAGTTCCTGATAAAATCTCTGCCCGAAGTAAAATGATCTGATTCATCTAGGTTCTCCACTAGCAAGAGACTCATCCATAGACTGCGCTGCCCCAAATTAAATGCTATGATTGGTGTTCTGCCAAATACCTTTCGCGCCCCTTTGTTTGCTGCTGGCAGCCGGATTCCGGAGTCTATCAGGTCACGTCTGTCGAATTGCATCCAGGTCCTTGTTTCAATTAGTATCACGCTCAAGACGGCTCCCGTAACTAGTAAGCCCTTCAAGGACGTCTACCTTTAGTTTATATTCAGTACATGGGCATACACGTCCACTTCCGTGCCCAAATGCATGGTGTCCTCCTCAAGCATGGCTTATTTTCCAATTGATCTTAGCTTGAGCTCCTCTTGGCCCACGAAGATCTGAACCACTAGGTCATCACCACAAGTGATCATCGTCTTTGTATAAATGTTGGTTCCATCTATAGTTAGCATGACCTCGTTATACCTGCTAACTACTCTTATCAATTTCCCACCGCCTCTTGTCAGTAGCGCCCTGATGGTTTTCGACGGAGTTTGAGGACTAAGAGAGCCCAAATAATCCAGATACACATCTTTTTTGCAATAGTGTTCGGTCACTTGGTTCGCTCAGGTTCCTCATCACTTCGTCACCACCTACGGTGATTATCGACATTGTTGTCGACCCAATTTTTGTGATTTGGAACGGCTTCCATCTTCAATGTGTAGCAGTTGCTCCTGATTTTTAGAGTGTCGCTTACCTCAGGTTTTCAGGTTTGGTTCTTTCTCCTGACAATGTTTTGCCTCTTTGATGTTTTTCTGTTTCCTGTCTCAACCTCTGTTCAGTTTCGTTCGTAGCCAGATCTTGTATCACTTTGTTGACAGCATATGCTGCGGCTTTCTGGTAATTCTTCTCCAGCGTTCTTTGGGATCCTGTTTCCATGTTTTCCTTCTCTTCAGTTACTGCTTTTACAGATTTCATCGACAGTTCATCTATTATCAACTCCTTGTTCTGCAAGTCATTTTCTGCCTATCTTCTGCTGTTTTTATGTACAGCGCTTATTTGCGTTCGGGTGTTTCTGATTCTTCGCGGCTTTCCAAAACAGAGGGCAACATATTCTCAAGCGTACTTGCTGGCTACAGAAAAATCAACTCGCGCCAATTTTGATTATCAAGCCACTGTAGAATTTATGCTCTTCCATCTGGTTAAGGTCGTGCTCATCTGGTGCATAACCCAGAGATTTCATCCCTTATTTTTAAAAGGTGCAATCAGGTGATGATCTGTTGATCCACAACTCTCGCACGATCTGCGCTTGTCCATATCATATCGCGTCTCAGCTTGAACCACGTCGATTTTTGCTGTTGGCTCCCCCTTGAAGGTCTTGCTCCGTCAAAATGAGTACTTCTTTGGTTTCATTAAAATGAGTTCTCCAGACTTCTGCCTCATATCCCCTGGGGTTGATGCCTTATCTTTTGATAGCGTATAATAGGTCGCCAACTTTGCCTGTTTTAAGTCGTCAGTCTTCATACCGTCGATGAATTTTTAGGCAATACTGAAGTTCCTTCTGTTAGTGGACTCCTCCGGATTACTTCCTCTTCTCAAGCTCTCTCGAGATTATACAGAAATCAATCAATCGATTTGTCATCTCTTTGCCTCCTCTTTTCAAACTTCATCATCGCTTGATGTTCCTTCTTTCGAGAGGCGAAACGTTTCAACAGTTTTTCGAAAATATTGTCCGCTGTATCACTTTTTTCTTGTTTTTTTTTGCTACTACCCACTTCAGTGCTGTGCCCTCCAGATTGCTTAGAATCGCTTTGAAAGCTTGTCTTCCATCATTTAACTTATCTTGCTCTAGATTTAGCATCATTACCTCGACCCATGTGTCATTGCAACCGTCCGAATAGTCCTTGAATTTTTTAGGTTTCTTGAAGGTTTTCCTCGATTCGTTGCCTCCTCTTTCGCTTGACTCCGTGCTTTTCGTGGCAAATGCTTCAAATGTCCTGTTCATCTCTTTCCAAGTGTTTGCCCAGGACGTGGCATCTGGTGCTACACTCGTGTGAACATTTGATTCCCTCGGGACTCTTGTCGAATTTGATGCGCTTTCTTTAGTTGCTGAATTTCCTAGTTCCAATCATATGATGTTATGGATTGGAGGCATTGGAATGGATTTTTGTTTCTTACGATGTGATTCTGCAAAGTCTACGTTTGTTCTAGGTTGTTTTCCTGTTTTCTATGATACCGCTTCATCTTGATTTATAGAATTTCTCAAGAGCGCATCCAATTTGGATAGTTTGCACAGGAACTCTCTGCCTGGTCTCTGCCCATCGTATATATTCTTGTCTACAGACTCCAGAGTTTGCCATTTACGGTTTTGTACCGTTTTTTCATGTCTTCCACGTCTTTCTTGATGAATCTTTCCCATTCCTTGTCAGTCTGTTCTACTCTTTCGGCCATCTGTAATAACGTGTCCTCAGTTGCTCTCGAAATGGTGAAGTAGTTATAAAGGTTTTCATTTTTGTTATGCCTGACCTCTTTTTTAAAATCTTCCCAGTCTTCCTCGCTGCACTTGAGTTTTTTGTCTATCTGCTCCAATTTTTGCATCAGGTCCGCAATTTCTACAGGCGGTGTCTTCGAGTCTGTTGTATTTCCCGCTGTATGATTCTCTGTTCTCCCAGTGGATCCGGTGATTTGTTCTCATCCTTCGTCGGTCTTCGTTGTTATGGCGGAAACCGTCCCAAACGTCTTGCTTTTGCCGGACCCAGTTATCACCTCTTCTTTATCATTTGGTGTCATCCCCACCATGACCGCAAATCTCTCCGTGTAGGATGTCCTCTTCAATTGGAAACCGTCTGTTATTGTTTCTAGGGTCAGTGATCTCGTTAGCATCATCTATTGATGAGAACTCAACTATTTTTGCTTCTTGCTCAGCGATGTTTGGCATTGGTGTTGATTTCGTCGCTTTCTTCTCAACGTAATCTATGTTTGCTCAGATTTCTCAAAATCAACTTCTGCGAATGGGCAATCTTTCGTTTTTCATGTGTTTCATCTGCTGCATCTTTTGTCTCGTGTTGTTCTTTGTTACTCCTCGTTTTCACCATGCTCACTAGATCATTTCTACCCTTTAATCTCGATATTGTTACCACTGGTGTCTGTCTTGACTGTCCTAATGAACGGTTTTGACTCTGCATTTCTCTGGTAACGAAACTCTGGTTTTTTTCTTGTTCTCTTGTTTTCTCAATTTTTTTTCTATTCACAATTTCAGTTTGTGTGCACTTTTATTTATACATGTACTTTAAAAAAAGTTCCAGTTATCTAAACTTTCAAAAACAGCTTTGGTCTTTATATCTTTTTTTCAACAGTCTGGATTAAAAGTTAATGATCCCGGTGCTTTTTCTTATTGTTGTCTTTCCAAGAATCCTGCGTAGAACAACTGATTTAGCTTCCCAGGTCCCCCAAAAACCAGGGTTTGGGCAGCTCTTTGAGCTTCACAAGACTTCATAGCTTTAGTGTTGGGGAGCTAGTCTAGCTTCCCAAGACTCAAGTGTTGGGCAGTTGATTTAGCTTCCCAAGAATCAAGTGTTGGGCAGTTCATTTAGCTTCCCAAGTCTCAAGTGTTGGGCAGTTCATTTAGCTTCCCAAGACTTGATTCGTATAGTGTTGGGCTGTTATTTGAGCTTCCTAAGACTTCATACCTAGGGTTGAGGAGTTAGTCTAGCTTCCCAAGACTCAAGTGTTGGGCAGTTGATTTAGCTTCCCAAGAATCAAGTGTTGGGCAGTTCATTTAGCTTCCCAAGTCTCAAGTGTTGGGCAGTTCATTTAGCTTCCCAAGACTTGATTCGTATAGTGTTGGGCTGTTATTTGAGCTTCCTAAGACTTCATACCTAGGGTTGAGGAGTTAGTCTAGCTTCCCAAGACTCAAGTGTTGGGCCAATGACTTAGCTTCCCAAGAATCAAGTGTTGGGCCGTTCATTTAGATTCGCAGGATTCAAGTGTTGGGCAGTTGTTTTAGCTTCTCAGGACTCAACTGTTGGACAGTTGTTTTAGTTTCCCAGGATTCAAGTGTTGGACAGTTGTTTAGGATCGCAGGACTCCAGCAAACCAAGGTTTGGCGGTTGTCTTAGCTTCCCAGAACTGGAGTGTTGGGCAGTTATGTTAGTTTCCCAGGAACCAAGTATTGGGCAGTTGTTTCAGCAAACAATTGTTGGGCAGTTGGTTCAGCTTCCAAGGACTCAAGTGTTAGGCCGTTGTTTTAGCTTCCCAGGACTCAAGTGTTGGGCAGTTGACTTAGCTTCTCAGGACTCAGTAAACCAGTGTTCGTCAATTGTTCTAGCTTACCAAGACTCATGAAATGAGCAGTTGACTTAGCTTCCAAGAACTCAAGTAATGGGCAATTGTTTTAACTTCCCAAGACCCAGCAAACTAATGTTGCGCATTTGATTCAGCTTCGCAGGAATCAACAAAATCTAGTGTTGGGCAGTTGGTTTAGCTTCCCAGGACTGTCTCAGCAACTCGTGTAGAATGCCCCAACCCCAATGTTGTTAAAACCGATCCCCCGCCCAATCAAACCAGACCATAAGAAATGGGGCTTCAAGATGGTGTCGAAGCTTAAAGTCTACTACCAAAATATCCCCACTCTAGAAAAAAGAACGTCCCCATGGCTAGATCTCTAATTAGCTAAAACACCCGAACGCCGTTAAAAACAGTGCTGAAAACTCAATTATACCATTAGCTTTGATTAGACAGTGGACCATTGATCCATTTCAGTTAAATCAACCTATAAAAATGCCTTACCTCAACATGACTGTATAAAATACACACAAGGAAAAAATTTCAAAACTCACATATTAAATAGTGTCAAACTTATTAAATAATTTCAGAGAATAAGTTGATTTCCTAGGAAATCAACAAATTCCTGCTTCATTGCTATCTCAACTGAAAATCATTAAAAAACAGCTCAAATTGGAGAAAATTGTGGAGAAGGTGAGTGACCAAAACAAAAATATACCAATACTTGTTGACAAGCTAGATCATCTGAAATATAAAACTGATATCTTATCAACTAGTCACAATTCTATGAAAAATGAAATGGAGAACATCTCAACAAACCTCACGGCATACAGAACAGTTGTTAAAAAAACAACGATCAGCAACAAAATGCACCTGTTAAACCTACCATATTGCCTATCGTGCAATCTCCCGAAACTTAGTCTTCCTGAACCAAGTGAAGCAAACTCTATTGGCAGACTACGAAAAGAAGATGAAGAAGTGCGAAAGATTTTCAATCATCTAGGCAAAAGGGAATAGGAAATCAAAGACATTAAGAGACTCAGATTGTATGACAAGGACAGAAAGCACCCAAGAACACTCTTGGTTAAAGTTGCCAGTGCTTTTACAGTGGACAGTGGAGAAGCTCTCGGAAATGCTCGTAACCTGAAATCTTTTTTGTCGCCTGTTTTCTTGTCTCGTGAACTGGACCCAAAGGAGCAGCTGATTGAACAACAAGTTCTTCTCAAGCGACGAGAAATTATCTTAAAAGAAGGTATAGACCCAGAAGAACTGAAAGTCAGAGATCTTAAACTACTACGCAACGGTGTAGTTGTTCTATTGAAATCTTGACTATCATCATCTCGCAATTCAAAAGAAGCAAACTCAAATGATGTTTTGAGCGTGTTACTCTTCAATATGCGAAGTCTCGTTTCAACGAGTAGAAGACAATGCTTCGCAAATGCCGTACTGTTATCAAACCCTGATAAAATAAGTCTATGCGACACATGGCTCACCAACGATCATCTAAATGCGGACTTATTCTTAACTGATTGTTGCGTTTATCGACGGGAAAAAACTACCCAGTCATTTTTATCAAAACATGGAGGAGCTCTAATCGCGATTCGCTCATCGGTACCCCATACTTTCCTTGACCCAAATAAACTTATGACCTGCAGTATGGATTCTTTCTCTGATGTGATCTTCTGCAGGATATCATCCAGCTGGAAGTCTTTTATCCTCGTTTGTTTTTACAACCCTCCGCTGGTCAAATGGCAACCAGTGCTCAATATCATCAATCTGGTCAGAAAAGATTCAGAGTATGTTCTTCTTCTAGGAGATACGAATATGCCTTCGACTGATTAGAACGTTTGGCATTCCAATAGTGTATACGACATAGAACTACTTCACGAGTTCTCATCAACGAATCTGCCGCAGTTAGTGAGCTTCATTGCGACCGCCAATCATTGCCTTGACATTGCACTGACATCAAACTGTATGCTCTCTAATGTATGGTCAATGTATGCTCTCTTATTACTCAAGTGATGGACGAACACTCTCAGACCACAAACCTCTTAAACCCGAGGCTTAGTTTCGGAAGAGCTGATTATTTGTCTATCAACAAAGCCATAACTAATTCGCTTTTTGATGGAAACTGCTGGTCAGCTGGTCAAACCCCAGTGTCATGACTACCGAATGGTATTATGGTTAAATGATATACTTCATGCCCACATTCCCCACAAGACCAAACAGCGCGCTTCTTTACCACCTTGGATTTCCTCGACTACCTCTTAAGAGTTAAAAAGCTTTCACACGCTCAAAAACAAATATAAGTCGATAAGCAGCGAGATTCTTCTAGAGAAAATTAACAGCCTGAGACACAAAATCAACGCGGAGTCGCTCGAAGAACAAGCCGTATACGAAGCTAGTTTATCTGAAGGACAATCCTCAGCGTTTCATGAGCCTCAGAAAAGGCAATTCTATCCCACCGAACATCTGGGAGCAACGCAAAGCTTCGACGCAAATGGATAAAGCGTGTTTGTTCAATGAGTACTTCCAGTTGAGCACATCTCACTGATACCGACTGAAATCCCCACTGTTAAACTAAGCGAATATGACATCACCTCCGCAAGTGTCATGAAAGTCATTCATGACCTCAATATTTCAAAATCGCGTGGACCTGATCAGTTGCCTCCTGCTATATTCAAAGAAGTGCCAGCGCTTGGCAAATCTTTGAGTATCATATTCAACGAACTCAAACAGACGTGTATTTTTCCTCACTGTTGGAAGATTGGTAAAGTTACCGCATTTTTCAAGAAAGGAGATCCTCAAGTTGCTTGTAACTATAGGCCAATCACTCACCTCAATATTTGCTCCAAAATATTTGAAAAATGTATCTTCAATGCTTTGTACCCATTCCTAGCACTTCTCATTCATTATGGTCAATATGGTTTTCAGCGAAAGAAATCAACAGTGCTTTAGCTTATCGCATATCTTGAAGACATATACAAAGGAATTCATCATAAGGAAACTGTCGTTGAAGCCGTGTACCTTGATTTTGCAAATTGATTTCGACAAAAAAAACCACAGTATTTTACTCGACAATTTACGAAAGATTGGAGTAGGCGGAAAACTCCTCAAAATATTGAGAAGTTATCTTTCAATTTGAAGACAGTTTGTAAATCTAGACGGAACTGAGTCTAATCGTCTATTCATTTTATCTGGTGTTCCTCAGGGTTTCATCATGGGTCCGCTGCTGTTCTTTCTTTATGTCTTAGATTTGCCTGATGGAGTTCTAGGTGTCGCGTATATGTTCGCCGACGATACCAAACTGTTGTCTATTCGTAGCATAAATGAGTCTACTTTGCTGCAGCATGACCTCAACCGCCTGGGAAATTGGGCGATCAGCAATCAAATGGAGTTCAATTACGACAAGAGTCATCTTATCTCATTCTTAGCAGGCGAAAACATTACTACCCCTTTTTACCTCAATGGGTCCAGCTTGAAAGACACCACGTGTGAGAAAGATCTCGGCGTTCATGTATCTTCAAGCCTCAAATAGAACGACCACTTCAAATTGAGTGTACAGAACGCCTTTACAATTTTGTTTCTTATCAAGTGCAACTGTTCATATCATTTAGCGTCTGAAAACAATTTGAATCTATATAAATTTATGGTTGTTCCAGTAGTTACATAGGGAAGCGTCGCGTGTATTGCGAGCAAAAGCAGCAAAAAGCTCATTGAAGGTGTACAACGTGATGCAACAGATGGATTGTTGGCTATCATAGTAGTTCATCATATTCCGAAAGACTCACTAAGTTGAAGCTTCTTCCATTTTCCTTTTAAAAGCAAATAAACGATCTACTTTTGTTATCTAAAGTCATCAATGAACATAATGCTGATTATGCTGTGCGGTGAGGTGACTCGATCAAATTGTTCCCGCCGTCAATCTACAGTTCGAAAGGGTGGAGCAGAACGTTATTCGACATTCCGAGACTTCGTCTACTGCAGGAAAACGGGCACTCCTGATATTTTTGAAGATCTGCAGAAGACAGAGATAAAAGTCATAAAGACAACCGGTAATCTTATCTCTAGAAGCAAGAGACAGAATCCTGCGGTCCTCAGAGAGTACCTTCAACTGCACCAGTCAAGTGGATTGGAACTGTAGTCACTACGGGTTGTGGTGTCCCATCGAGACCACCTGCCAGGCATTTTCTCAAAGATACGGGCCCAGACCAAGTAACCATCGCAGGGCAAAGGCGCGGAGAGCCAAGGTGTTGGCAGGAGACCTTTAGTCGGAGCCGAACGACCGATAAGTGGTAAGATATTGTTGAGGCTGTTTTTCTTTGCTGAGTGCCACATGGGTTTAAGTGCTCGTGGATTGCAAAGAAGAGATGAGGGCAATTTTGCTGACACCACCACTCCTTAGACTGGCCCTGAAAAGAAAACTCACTTGAAAACTTGTGTTAGATTATTTAACACATTTTAATAAATTGAATAGCAGTTTCCTGAGAATTAAATTTCTGAAAAAATGTCTCGATAACGACAATATACCATATTTTTTACGGTTTCGCGTGACTGATAACGGTCTTTCTTCAGATCAAGGGGTATAGATGAGAAGTGGTGGCCTTCGGTAATATTCTATCTGAACCTGCAAGCAAGGTATAGTGTCAATAACCTGATAAGCCGACACAAGAAAAAACTTTCGGAAAGACAGGATAGACCAATAAAAAACTCGAATGAATGGTCAGTTAGAATTTTAGATGAAGTGGTGTTGCCGATTTGGGTGCGACAGGTCTTAAGTTTTGGACCAAAACATTCGGTACAAGACAAATTCCTGTGAAGTCTACTTCCTTGCGGACATTGACAGATTTTGTCTGATTTAAAGTTAAATAGGTTTCCAGAAGAAAAATTATGTGAGATTGAAGCAGCTGCAAAGAGATATGCTAAGAATGTGAAACAGACCCCCTCTGACAAAAAAGCCAGAAAAAATTTGAAGGACAACGGTCTTCTGGCAGTGCCGTTTGATAAGGGCGTGGGCTTTTGTGTAATGATAAAGGAGACATATGAGAAGAAACTGAAAGATTTATTACAGGCAGAACAATTTAGTGAGAGGAAGAAGCTGACAGACAGCGTGATCATGAAAACTGAAAAAGGCATAAACAAGGAATTACTCGCCATGAAAAAGAAGAACGAGATTAGCGAAGCGCTGTATACTAGGTTGAGATCAATGGGGGCACAGCCGATTAGGCTGTATGATTAGCAAAAGCACATAAACAATACACACCATTTCGTCCCGTCCTTTCTTTACCTGGTAGCTCATATGACAGCCTAAATAAAACAGTGGCCAAGTACTTTGATGAAATTGAGGAGCAAACATAGAAGCGAACACTCAAATGGCCAGGGAGATCTTGGAGAAAACTGAACTGGACTCTGATGAGAGTATAATCCCCCTTGATGTAAAGAGTTTGTAACCTAATGTGCCGCTAAAGGAAGCGGTTGAACTAACCCGTGCAAGTCAACCCTCGGGAAACATCTAGCATGACTATGAAAAACTACTGAATTTGGCAGTGGGTAAGGTACACTTTAAATGCAACGGTTTGTCGTATGTACAAAAAGACGGTTTAGCAATGGGCGCCTCCCTTGCAGTAATACTGGCCAATTTGTGGCTCAAAGAATACGAACCTGCATTAAAGAAATAAGTACCAAAATTGACTGTGCTAAATGAGGTTAACAAGGAGGTCTGCCCTGGATGTCAGAAAAAGGTGACATATCGGACTAAAGGGGTACGATGCGAAGCTTGTTTGAATTGGTACCACTTAGGGTGTGGTAACATATTGGAATCTGAATACGCAGACATCGCTGAAACAGAATGGTATTGCATTGCTTGCAAAAAACAACAGGGAGCAGATCGGGCTGCGAATAGTGTTTAAGTTTTTCTAAGGTATGTGTACGACATAGTTAAGACTGTCAAGGGCGATCCTGGGTTAGTTCTCGAGGCTGCAAATAATTTGCATCCAAACTTGCAGAACTTGATAGTAACGGTAGTTTGGCCTTTTTGGATTTAAATGTCAACGTGGGATCAGGAAAAAAGGTCACAAGTGGGTGGTATTAAAAACCCACTGATACCGGCACCATTCTAAGTTTCACAGGTTGCGCACCTTTGCAGTACAAAAGAAACATTTTTGAAGGGACGGTTCAAAGGGTTTTCAGAAGTTACATCAACATAGGAAAATTTTGATCAAGCATTGGAAAGAATGGATTGGAAATCAATATCAGAAAAATTGGTCAGACAGGTCAGTGTTGGAAACTCTTAACAAGATAATTGAGAGAAAAAAAAATTTAGAGGTGAAGGCATCACAACCGAGAAATGATAAGTAATTAAAAGACTCACCCCCATATTTACAATGCAATATTGAGGCAATCCATCAGGGGACTTCCTAGTAGGGCAACACTTGTTAGAGAGTAATAAGGAGATAGGCGGTACTGCTGAGCTGAAGTCAGAGATTATAGACCAAACAGCCAACACTCATAAGCTACTCAAACTAGAACCTAGCATATTTGGAGGGAGAGGCCGAGGATCAAATTACGCGATGAATTCAGGAGCCGGAAATTAACACTAAAACTTTAATCTATGTATAAAATGGCTAAAAGTTAAAAAACTGACATGTCAGAATCAAAACTAATCCCAAAACGAATTTTATCCTTAAAAGAACAAAACACTAAAAAAACTAAAAAGAAATATCAGAAATTTAAAAGGAAAAGTTATTAATGATTACGTACTTTATTATGTAATTACAGTTGTTTAAATTTGATTGGTCAAAAAGTTTTATAGAGTTTTTAGACATATTTCTCATTTTTCAGATCTTTGATCGTTTTGTAAATATTAAAAGAAATTTTAATCCTGATGATGCACAAAATGTGCGAAAAGGTTTGAATTAACATTTTAAACTTCTTATAAGACGGCTCTACTCAAATTGATTTTTTTTGGACAAATTTCGGACAGCAACTTGACTCCAGACCGATCCTTGTCCAATTTCCCGCTATTATAACTCTAGTCGGCTGCTTTTAATTATTTCTTATTTCAGCTGCTGCGATGAACCGAGCATGACGTTTTTTTCGGTTTTTTCAAAAAATAACCTTCCGTTTAAAATGAAGATAGAACTTCAGAGCATTATCGACAAGCACATTTAGTATCTCAGTGATTTCGACATGTAATTTTTTTCTACAAAAAAATAATTTCTTCAAAAAGCTAAAGTTTTGACCGATTATATTGCTCAAAAACATCGATATTGCCTACAGTTACGTATTAATTATGTAATTTCAAGTGCTTTTTTGCTACAAGTAGTTGTCTTTCTTGGCATTAATTTCTCGAATTTTATTCGAGACAGCTGTTTGAAACGCATTACATACCTTATGATGCTAGTTATAGCGAAAAAAAGTCATATTCTAATGTAGAAAAAGTATTTAAATTAAAATTTTTAACACGAAACTTTTTTAAACACGCGCGGGCTTGAACACGCGCGATGAGTTTAGGAGCAGGGAGTTAACACTGTAAATTTTAGTTCGAAAATATTTTTGGTTTTTTCTTTAAAACGTACATGTCTAAATTGAAATTATGACTCACAAACTTCCAGACAAATGAAATTAAAACTAATTATGTATGTGAATTATTGTAAATAACATTTGTTAATTGATCTATTATTGTCATTTAGATTAGTTTATTGTAAAAATCCTGACGATTCACATAGTTGCGAAAACGTTTGCAATTTACTTTTTAGCAAAACTTTCTTCAATTTTACTTGTAAATTTGTGACAAAGCAAAAACGAAGAGCTTAAAATTTCAACTGTTTTCCCATTAAAAGACCAGTATGAAAATTTTAATGATTTTCAATAATGTATAGGGAAATTTTATAGCGTTTTTTATCGATACGTAGAATATGGCCGATTTTTATTTGACTTATCCTTTAATAACAACTTGCTGAACCAAGGAAACACCCTTCGACGATTACTAGAATACAGTCCCTTGAAGGAGAAAAAAGTCGTTGTGTGGCATGACGTGGTGAACAACACCATTAGCAGCCACAGAACAAACAACTATCGCCCAGCCGGTGTCGAGGAGCTGACAAACTCTTTGAAGTCGAAGAAGCAGCAGATATTGGCGATCGTCTATCGCAGAAGGGGAGGAACGCCCGACTTGTTTAAACAGCTCGACCTGTTTAATTGCTCATTATTCCAGCAACAAAACGGCTACTCTTAAAGAGCAAGCAAAAAGACACGGAGCAGCTCAAAGAATATTCTAAGCTGCACCAGAGTGCTGAATTGGAGCTGAAATCTCTGCGATTGGTAGTGGCACACAAAGAAAGGCTGTCAGAATTGGTTGGCAATATCAGGGGTGAACATCAGAGACCATCACATACAAGGAGGAAGGCGAACGCAAGACGTGAGCAGAAGCTGAAGGCAGAGGAAGTGTCTGCGCTTCAAAGACAGGGGTGAGAAGAGCAGGATTTGTTTTGCTTTGTGCCTTGTGAGTTTCATTACTCGTGGCCTGCAAAACAATGACCACAGTACTTTTGCCTGCTGTTTGGCTCAGATAAATGTTCAGATAAATTCCAAGTTCGATAAAGAAAACGAACTTGGAAAATTGTGTTAGACTATTTAAAATTCTTTAAAAAATTTCAAGTATCTGTACATAGACTGAAGTTTCTGAGAAAATGTCTGAAAATCTATCTAATACCGGTTTTTCTAAGTTTAGGGTCTCCGAGAACGGGGTTTTTTCGGACCAAGCTGTGCATGGTTTTCAATTAAAACTACTAAGGACTGAAACTTCAAGGGCAAATGAGGACAGGAAAAGGTACGAGGAGATGGTAATGAAGGCAAGATCACTGGTGCAAAAAGAAATCGACGAACAGTGGTGGGCATCCATTTTCCGCTTCGTGAGGCGTCAAGTTGAGGCAAGCTTAAAGACAACATCAGAAAACCATAGAAAAAAGTTATAAAAACTGTCCGGGAGACAAGATAAACCTCTTGGGGGGAGAAATGAGCAATCAGTTAAGGTGCTTGATAATATTGAACTGCCTGGATGGGTACATGAAGTGCTATTAAGGGGCCCGAAGCATCACATTAGAGACAAATTTATTGAAACGCACTTTTTGGCTAATATCAACATTTTCCTCCTCTCACAATTGAAAAAATCAAAAATCATCTGGTGAAACTTTATGTGAAATAGAAGCCGCGGCAAAGGCATATGCAAAAAACGTAAGGCGTACCCCAAGAGACAAAGCCGTTGAAAAAACGAAAAAATTTCTCGAAGATAATGGATTCTTGGATGTGCCTTTTGATAAGGGGGATGGTTTTTGCATAATGAGGAAACAAACGTATGGATCAAAGCTGGAATCTTTGTTGCAAACGGCTCAGTTTTTGAAAAAAGATCCCACCACTGATGAGGTTATACTGAAAATTGAGTAGGAACTTAACGAAGAAATACTAGCCATGAACAAAAGAGACGAGATAAGTTATCAGTAATATTCTAAGACTGTAATTCTGGCAAACTTATGGCTCAAAGAGTACGAGTTTGCTCTAAGACAAGAAATGCTGGTGGGAACGGAAATGCAGCAAATTAATGACAAAAACGGTTTGTGCCCATGTTACAGCAGGAAAGTCACATAGAGATCGAAGGGGGTTGAATGCGAGAGTTGCCGAAACTGGTATCATCTAAAATGTGGAAAAAAAATTTCCGATGACGTATACGCATCAATAACTGAGCTAGTCTGGTACTGTGAAAGCTGCTGCCGCGCTAAAAACAAGGAGAAGGATACTCCCCAGATGAAATTGTTCCTCAGGTATGTGAATGACATTGTTAGAACAGTCAGAGGGGAGCCGAGTTGTCTTCTCGATGCCGCCAGTTCTCCTCATCCAAATCTGCAGTTCACTCTAGAGGAAACTAACTTGGAGGGGAATTTGCCGCTCCTGGATTTGAACATAAATTTATCGCAGGGTAGGGGTGTAACTTGCAGTTGTTATCAAAAACCAACAGATAAAGGGACTATACTGAACTATAGAAGCGGCGCCTCAACTCAGTATAAGTTTTTAGGAGTACATCCAGCTGGGAGCAATATGATAAGGCTATGGAAACTAATAGGGCGCAATGGCTGACAAATCAGTACCCTGAAAATTAGTCCACAAAGGTGGCTTCAGACGCCCCGTGCAAAATTATCGAGGGTAAGGGCAAGCCCCTGGATAGTGAGAGGTGTTTGTCAACTCAATCACCAAAGGATGTGAAGCCCCCAATTCTGATGGTGCAATATAGAGTTAACCAAAGGCAAGGCTTTGGCAACAGGTTACGAAAACTAACTAACGTTTAAGTGGTTTTCACCACAAGAAAACTAGAATCATCTTTACCATCACTAAAGTTAGCATTTTTAATGACCTCAAGTCAAGAGTGGTTTATAAACTTTCATGTAGTGGATGCACTTCCACTCATGTCGGACAAACTTTTCGACTTTTGACCACTAGAATTGAGGGACATTAGAAAGCAGACTCGCCGGTAGGCCTCCACCTTCAGCAATGCCAACTTGAGGGAAATAGCGCAAGTCTTAGTTGGGAAAGTATAGATAGGTCAAACAACCAAACAAAATAGTTAACACTAGAGGCAATACATATCAGGAAAGAGAAACCGGGCTTGAACACGCGCGATGTGTTTAGGAGCTGGGAGTTAACACTGAAAATTTAGTCCCAAAATATTTTTGGTTTTTATTTAAAACGTACATGTCTAAATCGAAATTATAACTCAAAAACTTCCAGACCATTTCTTGTGAAACTGTTTAAATAATTTTAGAGGTTAAAAGTATTTTAATCTTAATAGTAATTTAGAGGTCAACTGTGATTGGCTACTTTTTTAACATGATGGTTTAGAACCAAAATGTATGTGAATTATTGTAAATAGAATTTGTAAATAAAAAAAAACACTTTAATTGCACATCGAAATTAATTTCAAAACACAAGTGTATGTCAAATGTTTTCTGTTTTTTTTCCTATCAGTTCATAAAAATATTATAACATTATTAGATACACATAGTTACAATAACAATAAACAAAACAAACTCGATTACAATTATCGATGATTACTTTTCACCTGAGAGCTTCAAGGTGGTTGATAAATAAATGTTATTATATAAACTTGAAGCTTTTCCATGAAACTTTGCCATGAGTTGCCACAGAGGGGTCTTCTTTAAATAAGAATAAATAATAATTTTTGAATTTTATCTTTGCTTTTCTGTATGTTACTATGTCTTTAAAGTTGACTTTATCATCTGTTAGTTTGTTCCAGATTATGACGGACTTTTTAAAGAAGGAATTTTCTATGTATTGCCCATTGTATCTGTCGCCGAAATATGATTTTTTGTTTCTTGTATTAATATCTATTTGGTGGTTATCATACTCAATGTTTTAATAGGCTGGCAATAATTGATGTTGTATTTTCTAAAAGTGACATAATATTTTATAGTCCAGAAACATTGTAACTGGTAGTATATTGTGTTTTAGCTTCAAGTCTGAAGATGAGTCGTATTTTGCACGATCGCAGCAAGTTTTTACTGCCCAGCTTAACTGTTTTTCCAGAGATATCATTAGGTTAGCGGATATTCCATTTAAAAGAATTGCTGGGTAATGCAAATGACTAATTACCAGTGCATGCATTATCAAGAGTCTTGTTTTCACTGGCAATGGCTTTTTGATTGAAGTGTTTTTATTCCGCATGCCATTTTCCTGAGAATAATTTTGATTTCATCGTGGAATGTGAGAAACTGATCTAAAGTTACTCCTAGGTATTTAACTACTCCTAGGTATTTAACATTGGTTTTTTCCCCAATTATTTTATCATCTAGAGTTATAGTGTACTTTTCATCCTTTTTCCTTGAATGTTTTTTGCTGAAAACGATGAGTTCTGTTTTTTTTGCATTCAATTGAAGTGAGTGTTCTAAAAAATAATTTGACAATAGACTGCAATTGGCTTCGAGTGCTTTAATAGCTTTTTGTGGATCGTTATTTTCACAGAATATGTGCCAGTCGGTCATATCTGGAAGTTTGACCTTGAGGTACACAAAAATACGTGATTTTGGAGTGAAGTTTTATTTTTCAAAAATTCGAATGGAACCTTTCATGCTCAGTTTTCTCGCAACAACTGAAAACACAAAGTGAAAAATCAGAACGACCGAATTTACAATTGCGGGAAAATACTTAAGAAAACAGCAAGAAATTGCTATTCGCAATTTCCAGATCAAAATAAGACACGAGTAGAGCCGTCTTATCCTGAAATAGGAGGCGAGATAATCACGAGAGAAGAGAGCAATTATTCAAACTGGACCAGAGTGAACCTTCAACGGAAAGGTGGACAGCTGGAGTGTCCCAATGGTTCAGACTAAAACTTCAATTCTAGAGTCTAAACTTCTTTCTGTTATTAAAACTGATTAGTATTGAACTTATCAAGTTATCTTATTTAATTCTCGAGTTGCTCATCAATTTAATTACTCCTTGTACTCTAGTGCGTCGACATGTGAGTTCCAAATTTAGTTTTCTCGAGTGTGTTTTATGATTGTTATGTTGAGATAAGGCGAGTTTTAGGTTAATCCATCTGAAATGGATCAAAGTTCCACTGTCCAATAAAAAGTAACTTAACGGATTGTTCCGACCCTGATTTTAACGGCGGTCGTGTATTTTGGGTATCTCGAGACCTAATTATGGGGACGTTCTTATTTTCTAGAGTGGGGGGATATTTTGGTAGTAGCCTTCAAGCTGTAACGGGTTCTAGTCTCATGTCGCAAGCGAACCGAATTGGCTCCGACCGTTCTTGAGGTAGAAAAACACAAGAGATAGTGTCCCTGACTCTTGAGCCAATGGTTATAGGGCCTGTTTTTCTTAAGCCTCATATGTGACTGAAGTAGGCGACTGTTACATAGTATTTTTATGGCGCTGCTGGGTGTTTTTACGATATCATGACCACGGAGTCGAACCCACTTGACACAGCTCCGGGCTGCATGTCCATTATAGAGTACCGGTGGTACGGTTCAGCGGGAACGTGTAAACCTTCCGGTTGTACCGTGATAGCTTTTTAAGAAAACTTGAGAAAACTTCCTGGTACGCTCTCCGAACGAGGCCTAGCTAACCGAGTAAGGGGGGGGGGGGTGACTAGGGGGACAAAAACACGAGTAAAAAGACAAAAAGTGAAGCAAAAACAAGAAAAAACATAGAAAAAGGAACAAAAAACCATAAAACAAAAAAGACAGTGACTTTGATACCAGATCATTTGGATCAAACCTTTATATTAATTAAATAGTATACCCATACTGTTTTATAAGACCGATCGTTTCGATCAATCTAGCAATCTAAACCAGTGACTTCAATAAGGTGCCCGAGTGGGGGGCGTTGTTAAGGGTTTTCAGATAGATTGCAACCTAGCCAGACCACTAGGAGACTTAACTGGAAAGGGTGACCAGCCGAGTGGGAAAGTGGTTCAGAGGGACTGAGCTGAACCGCTAGGAAACTTGACTGGAAGAGGTGACCAGCCAAGTGGGAAGGTGGCGCTGCTGTCAAGTGCAGTCACGTCAACGGAGACAACCAGCACGGGATCACAACAAGAGGACGCACAGGGGAGTTCTCAAGTTGGGCAAACGGGTATCGTTAAAATCCACATTACATTATAGGAGATAAGTGTAAAGTTGGATAAGCGGAGCCCCATTGTTTTGAGGAAGTTTTTACACAAGCAGGCCTGGAAACAGGTCTACGGTTTTCTCTCGAGAGGTTTAGCACCCGGCGCTTAAGGGATTTTTCGGCTTAAGAGGGGGGCTAAAGAGGGAGGAGGTTAGAAGGGGGGCTGGTTAGGTTCGAGGTTAGCGGTTATAAATTATAAAAAGGGGGGGACACATTAGAGTAACTAATTGTTCGGCATCGTCGATTTAGTTACATTAGATACTTACACGCGTTGGTTAGAAGAAGCGGATATCCAAGTTTAACATCAGGTTAAGGTAGGTACCCTGGTCGGATTGGTAGGGGGGAACGGACATAGACAGTTTTTGTGATACCCCATAAGATCGCTAGCAGGGGGGAGGAAAACGCGTGGCAATCGGGTACCAGACATTTTTTCAGACAAAGATTGACATCTGTCAACCTTGATTTTTAGGTGAATTCATCTCTCTGTTTTTGAAATTTTTCCTGTTTAAAATTTTACGTTTTGGTGGAAATTTGTTGTTGGTATTTTAACGAACAGGTGATCACAAGATACCTGCGGGGAATTTAGGGTTTCAAATAGCCTGAAACATCGAGAGGGAGATAAATACTGGGGGGTTATTATTTGGGTTTTGGCCATTAAGATAGGGATTTTGGGAAAACTTTTATTAGAGCTCAAGTGGTGGTAAAAGGTACAGTGGTTCAAGAGTCCCTACAACGAAGAAGAAGAGATCCGATATCCAGACACTCAGCGACAAGCCTTGGGACAGTACCGAAGAAGTCATGGGACATTGCAGTCTGGGGACAGTCTTGGAGCAACACGGTCTTGGGACAGTCTCGGGACAGAGCAGTCTTGGGACAGTCTTGGGACAGTCTTGGACCAGAGCAGTCTTGCTACGAAACAGTCTTGGGACACTAGTCTTAGGACAGTAGTCTTGGGACAGTGGTCTTGGGACAGTAGTCTTGGGACAGTGGTCTTGGGACAGTGGTCTTGGGACACTAGTCTTGAGACAGTAGTCTTGGGAGAGTGGTCTTGGGACAGTAGTCTTGGGACACTAGTCTTGGGACAGTAGTCTTGGGACAGTAGTCTTGGGACAGTAGTCTTGGGACAGTGGTCTTGGGACACTAGTCTTGGGACAGTAGTCTTGGGACAGTGGTCTTGGGACACTAGCCTTGGGACAGTAGTCTTGGGACAGTAGTCTTAGAGCAAGGGTCTTGGGACAGTGGTCTTGGGACAATAGTCCTGGGACACTAACAAGAAGTACTGGGACAACACTGAATAGTCTTGGGACAGTAGAGAGGAAGTCTTGGAACAGTATAAAAAAAGGGGGTGACGGTACTAAAAGAGTACTAGGACAGGTTGAAGTAACCAATTGCAAAATCAAACTTTCTATCAAATCCAAACATATAGAATTTTCAAAAGCTCATGAAAAGTTGTTTTTAGCAAATTGTAAGTTTCTTTTTATAAAATTTTTTCAAAAGAGGTTTTAACCTTAGAGTAGAATTTTGTAGATAGTAATACTGTAAATAGGAACAATTGTAAATAAAAATAATGAGGCGGAGCAGGGTACCGGTAGCTGAAAAAAGACCTACCGAAGCGAAGACAAAGTATAACTCGTCGCTACGTAAAACAACATCAATGGGTCCGAAGGTAACAAAGAAGAAATTTTCAGTTAGTATGGTCAACACGAAGAGTACTACGGAGAACAGAGCAAAAGAGGGCACGGAAGGGGAACGAGTAGAACCCAACATCGAGATTGAACTAGAGACACCGGATCAAAGTGTGGATGAAGTGGGAAAAAAAACGACAGAGTCAACTCCGATGCCCAATGCGGAAGAAACTATACCGAAGCCCATGGAGTTCTCACCAATAGACAACGTGGAAGACACAACAGGCAACACGCCAGAGACGGTGAAGGATGAGTCTCAAGCAAAGAGAACGTCTTTTACTGAAAGATTGGCGATGATGGTCGGAATGAAATCGAGGGACGCAGCAGTGGAGGAGAAGAAAGCCGAGAAAAGCAAAACATTCGGAACAGTATCCACGAGAACGACAGAGACCGACCAAAACGAGGATCAGAAAAAACCGGGACCAGCGACCGACTACAGGACAACAACGGACCATGGAACAACTACTCTTGAGCTAAGCGATTTGATGGCGAAGCTAGATCATATAGACGAGAAACTGAAGCACAGCGAAGAGGATAGAAATGTGATAAGGAAGGAAATGAGAAACAACAAACATGAGTACCTGGACAGCTATTTCCATCTAGCGAGAGCAACAGAGGAAAAGCTTCAGCAGATGTCTGACAAAGTAGACACCACTGATGGAGAACGAGACAAGAACATCAGAAAAGACATGCGAGAAATGAAACAGCGATATGACGCAGTGAATAGCCAGTTAGGGAGTTTGGAAACGAGATTTGATACGATGAGTAGGGACCAGGCTGAGAGCTCAAGTGCGATACAGACAAAGTTAGACGCTATCTTGAGGAATTCAACACCACAAGACAGGCCAGCGGCGGAGCGGACACAAGGTAATAGAGTTGACTTCGTGGAACCACAAAGGAACAAACGACAGTCAACACCGTTACCAGTACAACGGCAGGCTGCGAGTACTGCACCGGTGGGGGCCAAGACGATTATAAAAAGTGGAACAGCGAACAGAACAAGTGGTCCAGGAGACTCCACGACTCACAACAACATGGGACCGGATGCCATGACATGGGCAAGCACCTGGGAAACGATGAACAGGACACTAGAAGCCTTCGCTACAAGGAACACCGACTCGAGTGACAGAGGAAGCAACAAATCCAGGAAAACTTTCAAGAAACCAAAAGAATTCAAAGATGATTCAGACGGATGCATTGAAACTTGGTGAGAGAGGCAACGATGAGAGGCAAGCATGCACAGCGATACTGAGCAACCTGGAAGGCACGGCATTGAAATGCGTGGTTGCGAAGAAAGAAGAGGAACGCGATACAGCGGACAAAATCTTCGAAATATTCTTAAATCGATTCGGCTCAGGCATGAAGGGTCATCAAGCGATGATGCGATTTGAAAAGAGAAGGCAAAGGGACTGCGGGTCAGCTGATCATCATGTGGCGGATTGCACGACATACAAACAGGGCATGAAGAGTTTGGGATATGCACCCGATGAGGAAGATATGAGCCAGATGGAAGAACACGAGTTCTATAGTGGCTTGATCATCAAAATAGGTGCAAGATGCTTCTTCTGCAATCAAGAGGGGCACTTCAGGATGGACTGTCCGTTGTTTTGGGAAGCGGTTAAGAATCAGAGTCATCCAAAACCAAAGTTGGCGCTAGCAGCGGTGCAGAACCAGAGAAACAGACAAGGTGAATTTGAGACGAAAAACCTAGAAAGACCAAGTGCGGAGCTACCGACGAAAACATTGAAAGCTGTAACACAATGTAAAAGTGCAATAGAGGCCACGGCGAAGAACGCCCTAGAAATAGATTATGAGAAGGCGGCAGCGGAGGCCATCAACAAAGTGAAACAAGACCTGGCAGCGAAAGAAATAGAACAACGGCTGAAGCAAGAAATCCAAAGACAGAAATTGAACGAAGCATTAAGTTGCCCACAAACAATACCAGAGGCTGTAGCGGGGTCGACAAAAATGGAAACTGCAACACTGTAAAGATGGTTACAGGGAAGCCATTCGGCATAACAAAGATTGGGGCAAGAATAATGTCAATAATCACTGTGGGCGGCCATGAGGTAACGAGAAACTTGAGCGAACCAAGTGACCAGACAAAAATGCATATTGATGTGTACGCAGATTACTTGAGTCGTATAAGCCCATAAACGACTTCTCGAGCATTGAGGGCACTACTCACGAGATGGGGTAGCAAGTCGGTACGAGTTGATAACAGGTACACAGAAGCTTATGGTCCACATGAAGTGATGCTAAATATAGATGGGATTAACATCTATACGAAAACAATGATAACATGTGATGAAGATCTAATAGGGCAAATCTACGTGGGAAAAGAAGTGTTGAAAGTGAGATCCATTGGACACTGTGCCATGCTAGAGGAAGATGCAATGCACATCGGGACAGAGGCAGAATTGACAGCACATGTGCTTGACATAAGTGGCAAGAAGACTCAGTTACGTGGGTTACTTGATACTGGAGCGGTCTTGAGTGTCCTACCAATCGAAACTTGGGAAAGAATGGGCTTCAACAAAAATGATTTGATAGATTCAAGAATACGGTTGTCAGCTGCAAACAAAGGGGCGCTGCGGGTGTTGGGCAGAACGCCGATAAAAGCCCTGAGTCTGGGGCAACGAAACCTGTGGATGAGCTTTCTTGTGGTAGAAAACCTAGATGAGTCTGACCAATTCATTTTAGGCAGGGACTTCATCAGGAACTTTGATGTAGCGATTGATCTAAACAACGCAATGTTCAGGATACGGAACCCGGATAGGAGGTACACAATCAAACCGGTAAATTTAATAATGGCAAATGAGACCAAAGAACCGGTATTCTTGAGTAGGAGACTGAGGCTAAAGGCGAACGAAGCGGCGATTGTAAGCTTACGAATGAAAAATTACAATGAACTAAGTGACAACAAGCAGGTATGCATAGTCCCAAATCCAAATAGTCAAAGTGCTGCTGTTTTAGGAAGATCCTTCTCGATAACAAAGAGCGGTCTCTGCGTGAGTGTCTTGTTGAATACTCTTGACATACCAATCACGATACAGAGGGGGAGGGAACTGGGATAGGCTTTACCCGTAAAAACTCGATATGAAATGACTGAAAACCATAAACAAAATGAAGTTGTTGATTGTCCTAATCACAGGGACAAAATTTGTATCTTGAGACGATTGAAGAAAATAAAAGGTTCATCAGGTCTTGTAAAGTCACTTAAGTCAGAGACAGACGATGGACTATCGAGCTGTTCGAATTTCCCGGAACGGCCCACACTAGATGAAATGCAGAGTGATAAACCGGTCCTACCGGAAATTGAACATTTAAGAGGCAGGTTAACGGACGAACAGCTCGAAGCCATCAAAGACGTACTAGAACGGAACGAGGAAGTTTTTTCAAGACATAAGGCAGACATCGGGTGTTGTAATTTTGTTGAGCATGAAATAGAACTTGAGGAAAACGCAACACCGCACAGGGAGGGGGTGAGGCGCATGACCCCACACAAATCGGATGCGTGTGGAAAGGAGATTGAAACGCTACTAGAGTATGACATGATAGAACCATCCAAATCACCGTGGGAGTGTGGAGTAGTGATGGCCAAAAAGAAAGGCGACCGGTTGAGGTTTTGTTGTGACTTTCGATACCTGAACTCCGTCACGGTGAAGAATGCCTATCCCATGCCTAGGATTGATGAGAGCCTCTCGAAGTTAGGTGATGCAAAACTTTTTACGACTCTTGATTTAGGCTCTGCTTTTTGGCAGGTACCACTCAGGAAGCAGGACAGGGACAAGACAGGGTTTGCCTGCGAGTTGGGTCTGTTTCAATAGAAACGGATGCCGTTTGGTCTTTGCAATGCCACTGCCACATTTCAGCGGTTGATGGCACACGCGCTAATAGGCGTGACGAAGATGTACGGCAATCTGGTAATGTGCTATGTGGATGACGTGGTAATAGCGACACCCACACTGGAAGACCACATTGAGAGACTTGACGAAGTATTTGCGTGTATGAAGAGGTCGGGGCTAAAGTGCAAACCATCAAAGTGTGAGATACTCAAGGATTCGATAAAATACTTGGGCAGAATGGTGGACAGACATGGCATCAGACCAGATCTAGACGCAGTAGAAGCAGTTCTAACTTGGAAATCGCTAGATTACTACAGAGAATTCATCAAAGGCTATGCAGACAAGGTTTATCCGATGCAACAGTTAATGAGACACAAGGGCAAAAAGTTCACGTGGAACAACGCAGCAGAAGAGTCATTCCAGAGAATAAAGAAAGAGTTGTGCGAGGCACCGGTACTAGGGATGCCAACAGAGAAAGGGATGTACTGCTGGATACGGATGCGTCGGTAGTAGCGATTTCTGGAATTCTCCATCAGGAACAAGAGTGGAACAGGAAGACAGTCCTGAGACCAATAGCGTACGGGAGCAAAGTCCTAAGTGACACGGATGAAGTACGGGGCACCGAAAGCGGAGATGTTCGCGGTGTTTAACTTTGTCGAGAAATATAGAGCATACCTAGGCAGCGAGCCATTCAAGCTGCGAGTCGACAACAGGTCACTAAGCTGGCTGAAGACGTACTCAATGGACCAAAGTTACATTGGTAGGTGGATAGTTCGCCTGGACGGATACAACATGATAATTGAGCATAGAACACGAGACAAACATCAAAATGCTGACAGCTTGAGCAAGAAGACGGAGTTCTACGAGAGACAAGAACAGAGGGAGGCAGATAGACCTGAGATCAAGTATGACTTCTCCTTCATGGACAAGGAAACGTACGACAGTCTTCCACTCACGAGATGGTTGGACAAATCAGGCAAACCAATAGAAGATCACCCCGAAATACCAAAAGAAACCACAGAGAAAACAATCTTGAAGAAGAAACGAGGGATGCCGATAGGAATAATGCTCAAGTCAAAGATCGCAAGGGAGACGGTCAAAGGAAAAGGCTATGATCTTAACCAGGTGGAGACAGGAGAGGCACAAATAGACGATGACTTAAAGAGGTTACTCGAGAAACTAGCAGATGATAAGCCCGTGATCCAAGAAAATGGTAAGGAGGAACCTGAGGTCACAATACTGCGAAAGAGCGGGATAGTTAGTGATGGAAATACCTCGAAGGTGACTAACCCTGATGGGAAGGAAGTGGTGCAGTCACTGGTTGAGAAAATCCCAGCCGACATACTTGAACAGACTCGGGTTAGGAAAAATAGAGTGGAGTTCAAGGAAGAGGCTGAATACCTGGGACTAGGTCAAGAGTCCGGGGAGCGGTCCACGTCCACGGAGGAGGGAAACACTGAAGGAGGAAATTTGTCCGGGGAGTGTGAAATGTGGGATGAGGACTCGGAAGAGAGCAGCGAAAATCAAGATAGTCTCTGCATGATATTGGCAGAAGAAAAGATTAGACACCGCGACAGGGAATTACAAACAGATCCGTCCTCAGGAACCTTCAACTTGGACGTACAGGAAGTACGAGGAGGTGAAGAACTTGAAAGAATTGTAGTTTCGAGGAAACCATTCAGGGAACTATCATGCAACTCAAATGTCAGAACAAATCTGGTGCCAGAAGATGACATGAAGATAGTAAAGAGAATAGTATGCGTGAAGCTGAATGACGACATCCACAACCCCGGGGAACTGAATGGACAGATCATGGCACTAAAGGAACATGTCAAGGCGAGATATAGGCTGTCGGACCTGATAAGAGCCCAGAAGAATGACAAGATGACAAGTAACTTCTCCAAATGGATCCGAATGGGGTCCAAGGAGAAAGGGGAACTTGAGGAAGACAGCTACAAGATCCTGAGCCAGTTCTACAAAGAAAGGAAAGAGTTAATCTATCACACGGCTGACGGGGTGGTAGCATGCAAGAGAAAAGACGAGGAGAAGATACTACACGAGCACAACTTCATCATATTACCACAATTGTATCAGACAGAGGTGCTGTTAAGATCGCATGATCAAATGGGGCACCAGGGGATAGACAAGGTGCAACAAAGAATACTTCACAGGTTCGATTGGCCAGGATTGAGGAAAGCTTGCGAGAGGTGGGTGAATGCATGCTTGGCATGCCTGCAAGTGAAAGACCCAAGGAAGAAGAAATTCCCACTCAAGTCGGTGGAAAGCTCGGAACTTAATGAGGTGCTCCAGATAGACCATCAAAAGATCTGCATGACGGAGTCGGGGTATAACCAGATACTGGTTATAATTGACCACTTCACAAAGCTGGCAGAAGCGGTGCCGTGTCAGACAGCTTCGGCAGAGGAGACTTGTGACCACTTGATAACCCATTGGATATCGAGGTATGGTTGTCCAATGACTTTTCAGTCAGACAACGGCAAGGCCTTTGTGGGGGACTTGACTAAAGAATTAATGAAGAGGTCAAACATTGCTCAAGCACACACGACGACTTACCATCCTCAGACCAACGGGCTGGTAGAGAGACAGAATAGAACGTTGGTGAATATGCTGAGGAAGATACATGAAAGACTGGGATAAATATCTGCCGCAAGTCGTAGGGGCATACAACAGTACTCAACACTCAACAATGGGCATCAGTCCTTTCATGATGTTGACAGGCAAAGAGAGAGCGATGCCCCTGACATTCTTTTACCCGGAATATGAAGGGAAGAGGACGTCGCCTCAAGCTTACGTGAAAGAAGCGATCAGGAGACAGCAGGAAATAAACGAACTATGCAGGAGGAACACTGCGCAAGCACAAATGAGACAGCGCAAGAAATATGATGAAAAGATATTACAGGCGAAGCCATATGAAGTGGGCCAGTACGTGTGGGTTTTCCAGAATGTTATACCGCCCAAAGGGACGAAGAAACCACTCAAGAAATGGAGAGAACCATTCATGATAACAGAAGTACATCAACAAGGACGGTTCTACCGCTTGAGTACTGGGCGAGCAGCACATTATGAGAACCTGAAGCCTCATGTCCCATCCCCAGAGGACTGGTGTATACCAAAGGACATGGAGGGACTAGAGTACCTACTGGTGGAGCCAGCATGTGAAGTGAACGAAAAAGGCACCAGAGACAAGAATGATGGCAATGAGAACTTGAGTTTGGATGACAATGAAAAAATAGAAGCGGACTCTGAAGCGGAATCTTTTGTGGAAGAGGACTGGAACGATCCGGAGCAAGGTGAGGTGCCGAAGTGGACAAAACCAGACTTATCAATACCAGCGGGGACAAGGAGTGGCAATCGCAAACGCACAGGCATGAGGTATAACAGGTATTGGGACGATTTCCTGATCAATAAGATACAGCCCGATGACCTAGGCAAAGAACTAATAAGTGTGGGCGAGCTGGCGGCAGATGGTGAATGGCAAATCATCGATGATAAGGAACACTACCCACAGGAAGATTACTCGACACCGGAGCGGGAGACGGATTTAGAACAGAGCGAGATAGAGAGGAGGGAGAATACGAACCTGAGGATATTAGAATGGATGCGCGATGTCAAGAAGGGAAGCGAAGAAGGACAAAGCATACAGCAAGTTGACATATCAGCGAGGAAGTACATGAAAACGGAGAATCCTCTTTTCGGCTGGACGGCAACAGACAGCCCGCTCGACATTCCGCCAGATAATTCAGACCCAGCATCATCGACGGGGACGTCGATAAATATTTTTGTCCGGGGAGTGGGGTAGGACTTACCCACACCGAAAAATTAATGATAAAGAAACTCAGGGAAGTGAGAGAAACGTGCGGACTGGAACTGGATGGGGAGGAGGCCGAGCCTACCAAAGGACGGAATTTCAAAACGAAGTTTGAAATACAAAACGAATACTCGGAAAATATCCTGATAACGGATAGTGACATCATTCTGTCAGACAGGACTAGCGCAATCTGTATCACGGCGGACATGAGCTTCAAATCAAGACTGGATGCAGACTTCAAGAGAGAGTACCAGAACGTGGAGTTTCTGTTTAGACAGAGACAGGGGCTGGGAGGAATGGCCGCGCTACCACCATCAGTAGCACAAGTCCCGGGCAAATACCTGTGCTTCCTAGTGACGAGGGTCAATGACAGGAACGCGATCGATCCCGAACACTTGATGTTGGCACTAACAAGACTACGAGACTTCATGATTGAAAGAGGGATAACGGAGGTCTCAATACCGGTGTATGACCCAAACAGGGGCAAATTGAGCCCAAGGGAATTGTACGCTATCCTACACGTGGTCCTCACAGAAACGGAGCTAATGGTACATCTTCATAAGAAATACTACTTGAGCATCGCCTGAGTCGAGTACACGTGGGTCTCGAGTTGGGCATGAGGGAATAATCTCGAGTTAGGTGTGGGGGTACAAAACAGGTAAAGAATCTTAAAGATGATTGGCATGACAATTAAAATTTTAAATGATTGATGGTGCTAAAACATAAAATGAATCTGCATGCTTTTAGAAAATTTCCAATTGAACTATTTTAGTAGGACGAAAAGGAAAGGGTTTTAACTATAGTGATAAAGGGGGTTTTTAGGTTAGGAACATAGCCTGTTAGTCTAAAAATTGGGTGTTATTTTCAGATTGATTTGGTAAAGTCAAATTGACTACCCAACTGCATTCAATTGAAGAAAAGAAGTCCTTAAACGAAAACGCAAATTGAACGACGCTTCAAGAAGTAATACTCAAGTTGCTGAAGTAATACTCAAGTTGCTAGGGTAATACTCAAGTTGCTGAAGTAATACTCAAGTTGCTCAGGTAATACTCAAGTTGCTCAGGTAAAACTCAAGTTGCTAATACTCAAGATCACCTGGAAGTTACAGAAATGGCAGATCGATTCTGGAAGTCCCTGCCATCGGCTTTGAAAAAGCCCACACTTGATGAGTTGTACAGACGCCTGAGGGACCTGGATTACACTCAAGTGGATGAGAGAATGGCAGTGATGCTGAATGCCATCCTCCAGTTGGAGGAACATGCGAGTGCCGGGAGTCTGCGACAGAAGCGGTTTTGATGGTCGGCTACACCACCGATGGAATATCCAACCAAGAGCAAACCAGATGGCTGTCCTGGAATGTGGATGGAGCAATAAGGGGTTCGACTTGGCAAGGAACCCTGGCTTGAGTAACAATACCGAGTATGGTGCAGGGGAGTTCCCACTACCCATCAGACAATCAGTCAGATCTACAGGCCAGAGCACGAGTAAGATACCATCTATGTCGCGAGCGCAACAAACGGGGGAAGCGTATCCAGACCTCAGTATCATGAAGAGAGAGCTTGAGAGGACTCAGCGGGAGAGGAATAAGGCGAAACTCGACCGGGATCAAGCGAAGCTTGAGAGAGATCAGGCGAAAGTTGAGAGGGATCAAGCGGTCGTCGAAAAGGACCAAGCGCGGAGGGAACTGGATATGTTGAGAGCTGAGCATCTGCAGGAACAAAGAGTACGAGAGAATGCCGCGAACTGTGAGCAGCTGAAGTCGGAGCTTGAAAGGATCCAGCAACGACAACGCGAGCTTGACATGCAGAAAGGGGCTAGGCCCAAAGAGCGGACGGTTACCGGCTCAAGGCCAGAGTCGCGTATGGAGGTGGACGAAGCTCCTAGATCGAAGGGACGATTTAACCTTGATCGCGCGGCTCAAGAACATATGAATGAGGGGTTGGAGGTGTGGATACCAACTGAATCAACGTCCTCCCTGCGTGGCCTAGAGACACAAATAATACGCCCATTGATGGACGTCGCGCTGCCTGGATATACCCCAAGTTCAACCCCGAGTAGTAGTCAGGTGAGCGGTAGCTCGTCACGACTGAAAGAGTTGAACGAGCGGCTACAGCTAAGGAGTCGTGAGAGTCCAGCAAGAGTGGAGCTACCCTCGACGTGGAGGGAGCAACCTGTCAGGAGTGTGGTGATCTCAAGTTACAAGAAGAATACGGAAGGAGATACCACATGCACAATCGGATGGATTGGAGCACGGCGCAGAGAGACAGGAGGGATTGCTTCCATGACGCGGCTTGGGTGGAATACCTCACGCATTCACGTGTGCCTGAGGGGGCGGTCCAACTGATCGTAGGGGACAGCTTGTTGCGGGTGCTGACCCGGATTCAGTCCCACTGGCAAACGGGGATCTTGAGTTTCGCTGGAGCTGCGACGCCGCAGATGTTGGCAACACTTGAGATGCTAGGGATGGCAAGAGTATACACGGTAACTCTGATGGTCGGGACGAACGACGTGTCTAGGGGGGAGGCAAGGAAGGTGACGAGGCTGCATGACAAGATGAGCTGCATTCTTGAGGAATTGCGGATTCAAATGGATCCTGCCATTTTCACAGTGTGCACCATTCCTTATAACATGAAAGCGGATCAACATGCAATGCAGATGGACACTAAAGTGCGAAACCTGAATGAAATAATCAGGCAAATACACCAAAGGAGCGACCTCCCCGATGGACTATTGGACGTAGCCGAGCAAATGGAGCGATCTGCTTTCCTCGGACGGGATTTTCTTTGACAGGCCCAGAGGGGTGGAGTGGTTAAATGACGACTTCCAAAGGCACATAAGCGCATTGGAGGCAGAGTTGCTAGAGACGGCCCAAGTCACGTTCGGACATCCCCAAATCCACCCTTCTTCAACCCGAGAGCTTTGTCCAGTCGCCTGGGAGCGACGGTCGATTCTAGAGACAGTTCGAAGAACAGCCGGACCAGGTTGCCAGGCGCCGCACCCATGGAGGCCGAGGAGGCAACGTCATCAACTGCTCAGGGTTCGGTAATATCCTCGGTGGTGGTGGCGGAGAAAAAGAAACCGGAGAGGCCAGCAGAGACCAGTAGGTCGAGATATGTGGAGAAGGTGAAGGAGCTGGACTTGGAAGATCTGGAATGCAGGCAAGAACTGGCGGAAGCTTTGGGTCTTGAGCGGGTGTCACACGAAGACTTGGATAGACACCAGTGCGTGGACTGGCTGAAGGCTCACGAGACGCATTTCTCAAGAGCGAAAATAATGGAGACAGCGGATCTGACTGGGATTCCCACGAAATCGGTCATGGGACCCATCAACTATAGGCCTCTCAAGTCGCTGGGGAATCCGGGACTCGTGGTGGAGCCTCCAAAGCATCGAACCAGCATTGCCAGGATTAGATTGGCAACTCCAGCACAGTTGAGGGTGGTGGACAAACTGCTGGACCCAAGGGAAATGGAACTACCGGACACCGCGTATGAGGGTACGAGTTTAGCCGACGACCCCAGATACGGGAAATCCTGCGGGAACACGCAGCTGGCCAAAAACTTGGCTGTTTATGACAGGGCAGATCCAGCCGCTGCGAGGGTGGTCATCGTGGCGGGATCGGATCTTGAGGGAACGTCTCCCAAGTTATTTTGGCCGGAAACTCTGATATACTCACTACCGGGAGCGGAGCTAAACCAGATGTTAACGTTGGTGGTGGCAATAAAATCGGAGATGCCTTGCGAGCCTGAGCTACTACTGTTTGCAGGAATGAATGATCACTTGCATGCGACGGGGTTTCTTGAGCAGCTCAAGGGTGATGAACCAGCACCGAAGAAGATCTGGGAAGCTATCCAGACGTTATTTGCAGCTATGAACGGAGTACAAGAGAACGCTGCCTCACGATTTGGCTCCAAGACAAAAGTAGTGTTCACGACGTCCCCCGGGTACACGAGCATGCCTCCCGCTCTGCAATTTGTATATGCGATCTTGATCTTGATAGCGGAAGGGAATGGGTGGCGTATTCTGATGGCAGCTCCCAATCGGGAGTTGGAACCAACGAACTTGAGACTTCGCAAGTCAGAACTGCCGGCGGCGTGGCGACAAGCTCCACCAGTAAGTCTAGAGGGCCGAGCAACGAAAGGAAGAACGTGGCCGCAGCGGAGAAGCAGCTGGAGTCGATGGTGTATCGACTGACACAAGAGAGAGGCAGATGGCCCTTCCTGACACCAAGGCTGGAGAACGCCACGGAGAAGACAAGAGGGGATGCCCCACCTCTTGTGAAGCAAATCTGGGATTTTCTTGAGGAGCAGCTGGAAGTGGCCGAGAAGAGGGAAATGACGGTGGCCAGGTTCGTCACAGCAGCCAACGAGGTCACGATTGGAGGATTCTGGAGGGAGCACGCAAGGGGTGAGCTGAGGACGAGGAGGGATCACGAGATTCTTGAGTTCTTGAGTCCTTGTTGGGGAAAGGAGTTCATGGCTGGAGTGTACAGCGCGAAAGAGACCATCTTTGGAGCCTTCATACAGGAAATCTTGAACATGCCCATCAGTCTGTTGTTGACACTGTACCTGGTTTACCCAAGGTACCTGTACAATATGGGCCCAGTGTACATGTTCAGTCGGGGCGTGGACACACTCCGGACTGACGGGTACTTGGCATTGGTGCTTCTAACCCATGGGGAACTGATGTCATTTCACCGACTAATGAAATACGGAGAGCCTCTGTCGATGGAAAGAACACACTCGAGTATTGACACCTATTCGTACAAGTGTGCTGCCGGGCTGAAGACGCTGCTAGTGCAGTACCTAGTGATGCAAAACCGGCACCTAACTGGTGAAGAAAAGAGCCCGAAGACGCGAGATGAGTGGAGGAAAGTGAATGGGGGCATGCCTCTGTTGACGGACCTATGCCTGGCCATGAGATCGGACCCCATGGGGATGATCCGGGGGCTAGAGGAGGTCGTAACCTGCATTTATGGACCGGCCATCACGTACGCGTTTCCAGATCCTCTGGTGACAGCTTATCGCTACTCAGTGACCCACTTGAGCCTCATAAGCATACTAGATGGGACGACACTCAATTGGTGTCAGCAGGAGGTGCTAAGGGCACAAATGAGCAACACGGTGCTCTTCGGAAAGGTGAAGGAGCCGGAGTTGGTGATATACAGTTTCCGAGGACAACTGCAGTGCAGGATGGGAGGTAAGCGCGAAGTCCCCATCGAAACCTATCCCAAGTTCTGGAACCTAAATCCCCTGACAGCAAATGGACAAGAGATCTTGAGAATTCCCGCATGGAAGAAAAGCTTCGAGTTGGTGAAAAGGGAGCTAGAGGCGATATTGGAGAAGGAAGTCCTACCAGCAAGCATTCCAGAGTTTCCAACAGTGAGGAGAATGACCCTGGGGATGAACAGCTCCCTGGTGGTCCCGTCCCTGTTCGCGAGTGCAGCAACCGAAGAACAACAGATGGAGTTCATCGATGGCTGGGATCCCCTCTTCATCGGCTACACTGCAGCTATTTATTTTCATACCAGCGATGCGAAAATAAATTCATGGACAACTCAAGCCAAGAAAATGAGAGGCTCGATGCCCCCGAAATTCGAGGTGCGAGAAGCCTTGAGAACACTTGAGCGGGCAGGTCTGGAGAACAAGTTGCCGGTGTGGGACGATGGCAGGATGATCGTGGAGGAAGGACACATCGCACTAAAAGAAGATGAGATGGTGTTTGCCACGAGAAGATACCGGGCACCTTACGGACTGGAGCAAGTGGAGATGAGACAGGAGGGTAAGGAGCTGGATGCAGCAGGCCCATTGTATGTGGCTCTGACAGAGTATAAGAAAACGGGTCTAGCGACACCATCACCCCTATCGGTGGACACCCCTGGGGATAAAAGGAGCGGTCCTGTAGAAGATCGATTCAGGAGGATTCTTGAGAGAAGAGAAGCAGAATTGGGAGAGGAGAGCATGGACGAGACTCTCAGCGAGGCAGGAGAGGATTTGGAAGTGGGAACACACCGGAGCAAAAACCATCGGAAGAGGAGTTCACCACGCAAGAGCTGTTGAAGGATCTGAGTGGAGAAAATTGGGCAGACACCCCCACGCCACCTCTGACCTCATCTCCCCGCAAGAATCTAGAGTTACCACTGACGAGCAAGAATCCTAACATGGGGATGATTTTCCTGAGCGCAGAAAGAAGGGAGAAGAACACCTTCGAGGGAAACAGGGATGCTTTCCTAGGCACTCTGGATGAGGACGCTTGGCGAGGATTCTTGACCGATTTTAATCGAGAAGTGGATGACGAGACCACATTGGATGATTTCAAGGAGGAGCTGTGGGACACGGTGGTGAAATTCGGAGAGCCTGTCCTAATGGGGACAGGTCTGGAGGAGAAAGCTAGAGGAGAACTGCTGAGCATGATGGTCGAGTTGAGGAAGGCATCACAGAAGACCAAGGAAGACAAATGTAAAGACAGCTCTACTCTGAAACAAAAAACTGACAATAAAATAATTGAAAATGTAAGGGGGGATAAGGTCGGAACTAGTAATATAATTAAAAATACTAATATCCTTAAGGCTCGAGCAGGGGGAGGCAAAAGTTGGAAGGGTTGGATGGAGACAAAGAAGTCGAATCAGTGATGATAACGACGCCGACCCCGTGTAAAGACGTGAGGTCTCGCAAGAGGAAGAGAGACGTAGAGGGATTGGGCAGTCCTGCAGCGGATGCGGTCTCGGAGAAAAACTTGAGAGAGACGGCCCCCATGGTTCTGGCATGATGGAAGACAGCAGCCTACAAGAGTAGCTACGAGCCAAGGAAACTGCTCGACGTAGAAAGAGAGATGGAAATCCCCACCAGCTCTACAACGGAAGAAGACTTCAAGCCTCAGAGGACGAAAATGAAGCGAGGTTCGACAAGCGGGCAGACCTGGGAAGTGGACGTCGGCAAAGAATGGGTCTCGAATGAACACCAGGCCACTGGGAAGCAAGTGACTAGCGATCCTCTTGAGAAGAATAAAACGAGGAACACCTCCCGACCGTGGTGGGTGGCCCTGGAAACATTGCAGGAATTGGAAGACTGCCTAAAGAAGCTCGACAGTGGAGTGTCACGCAAACGGCGCAACTGGGCTACCCAGCAGAAGGCTGACATCAACAAATTGGAATTGGGGAGCCAACTGAAGAGAACTTGGCAGAACTTGTTAAAGGATCATTTTGAAGAAGCGATGAGAACATCCTCATCGGCATCGCCGTTGATGGCAAATCCCTTCATTAGAACCGCAGGACAACTGATGTTCGCGTGGAGCCTGTTGGGAATAGAATTAGAGACACTGACTTCGTACGATAAGTTCAAATTGGATGGCAAGAATCTAGAGGTGTATCGAGTACTGATGCAACACGTTGCTAGGGATAACTCAGGCTTGAGACTGGGAAGGAGGAAAGATGCTACCTGTTTCTTGAGGTGGATAATGCCGATGATGACTGATAGTACCATCCTAGCATGTCACCAGAGAGCAATCGGAAGCAAGACGCTGGAAAAGAGAGTCTCCGCAGTCATCTTGAATGTGTACCAGAGTACTGGGATAGAAAAGGAGGATGGTTCTAGGCAGTCTCTAGAGAGCCACAGGAAGTTAGATGAGATACGGAGATTCTACAACAAGAAGTTCGAGGAGAAACACGACGTACACCGTAACTAGGCTTCGTCAGGAGAGTACTTGAAACCCAACAAAAAGGGAGAGTACCAGTATGTGTCTGGAGTGATGGGGATGGCATACAACCCTTTCTTGGACTTGGAGGCTGGAGGTGCCCACAGAAACTACGAGGTAGCGGAGCTACTAAAGTTCTGGACAGAGAAGATAGTGGAGATAGACACTGTGGAGAGAGAGAGAGACCTAGTCTAGGTTTGATTCTCGAGAAAACACCGGAAGTAATAAAGAGTAGTAAAAGAGTCGAACTAAAAATGGGTAACGGGAACGGCATGTTGACCACGAATCTGGGAGTGGTGTGGAAATTGCTCAGGCCCTCCTGGTGTCCACATCCTCATGCGAGCCTGATCGAGGAAGTCACGGAGCGAGTGAGACTAGCGCCGACAGAGGATGAAGATTTGGCGACATTGAGTATAGTTCATAGACTTATCTTGCCTCATGTGAAGGAGTCAAGTGAAGTGACGAGTGGACTAGGGTCGGTGAGGAAAATGGAGCCGGGCAGTTGTCTTGACTCGACGTGTGAGAATGGCGAGCACACCTGCGATGGACGATCATGCGTCAGGATACAGTCTTTCCAGAAAGAAGACCTAGTCACCTGGTTTGAAGACATTACCGAAAGGGAGAGAAGTGAGATACAGATAGTGACTGAGTGTTACGCGAGTACCACGGTGAACCTAGCAACAGCTCTGGGGTTCTTCTCAAGAATGTGCAGTCTCCAGTCACTGGAGAGGCTAGAGTCAGAACACCACTTGGTGACCGCGTTGAGCGTGGAGTCATGGCCCGGGGTGTTGCAAGTGACCCAGAAACACATCAAGAGTTGGAAGGTTGGACTCGAAGCGGAGATGGGATTTCCCATGAGCGAAGCCTATGGTCTGCCTCTATATGCGAAGTCCCTAGTGGGGTCAGTGATGGCCAACCTATGTGGCAGCCACTATCCATTACACATGGCGATGGTAGAAGTATCCAGCCAAAGGGTATTGATAGACAAAGCCTTCTCAGTGCCCAAATGCGTAAGACTGGCTCGGATGTCGCATCATTCACACAAGCTGTTGAGGAAGATCCGAGGAACAGTGCCGAAAGAACAGAGGGACGGCTTGAGTGAAATCTGGGGTGAAGAACTTCTAGGTTTGGAGGGCGAAAACACAAGTGACCACGAGAGACAAAACGTGATCGGGAAACCCATGGTTGGTGCTCCAAACTTGGAAGAGATCGACGTGATACACGAGAAAATGATGGAACTTGAGCCTCTCCTAGAAGCCTCAGGAGAACGCACTCTTAGGAGCATCGACCTCATACATGGGGATTGTCCATGCCACTGTCTGGCGCAGACAGTGTGGTACCCAGACCACGCCAATCTCTGCCTGATCTGGAATGTGGAAGAAATCAGGTCGTTGGGACTGCCCAATCATCAGCAAAAGGTGATCATCTTGGTGGTGAGCACGATGCTGGCTCTACGATGGATTGAAGAAAATATAGCAAATTATCGGGAATCGAAGACGCCAACGGCAGAGTCGATTCACGCGATAGATTACAGCAGGAGACTTGAGTTGTTCGAGACCGCATGCAAGGTATTCGACATACCAATGGAAGTCAGACACATGTGGAGCCGATTGAGGTTCTTTCCTTGGTTTCGCGCGACGTTGACGTCCTGGTTATACGTGGCGACGAAGGATCACATGAGGAAACATCAAAAGGAATATCGACAGTTCCAGGCCGAGATAGGACCAGATGCCTTCAAGAGACCTCTGCTGACCCATCGAAATGCGATCACGACGGGGTGGAAAAGAGTGGGTAGAGTATCCAGAAACAACACTAGAGCGAGGGAGTCGATACTAGAGGAGGACCTGGCGAAGAATGTAAGCCTGAGTCTTCACAATTCCTTTCTGTTTGAACCGGGAGTCGAAGGTGAAGAGCTTACCGAATCAAGCGAAGAGATTGCAGGAGCAAAGGGAGTGGATGCGATCCTATGAACAGCTGAAGGCTTGGGAGGAGATTGTGATCAGCTCCGATGATGAAGAGGCACCATTGAAACAGATCACAGTGTCAAATATATCTGGGTCGGGTACCTCGAGGGCGAAGAACACGAGGTGAGCCGGTGGCTCAAAAGGAAATTCTAGAGTCTTGAGTCTTGAGAGGGAGGGGGCTCGAGGGTGAACTTGGATGAAATCTGGGTTCACGAAAAAAATTTTAACAAATGAGATATTGTTATTAATATGCTATATCTATTATATAAATCAAAATGCTGCATGATAATTTCCTGATGTAACATTCGTCTACTGCAGTCACACATGAGGCTTAAGAAAAATAGGCCCTATAACCACTGGCTCAAGGGTCAGGGACACCATCTCTTGTGTTTTTCTACCTCAAGAACGGTCGGAGCCAGTTCGGTTCGTTTGTGACATGAGACTACGACCCGTTACAGCTTAAAGGCTACTACTAAAATATCCCCCCACTCTAGAATTAGAAACGTCCCCATACTTAGGTCTCTAGATACCCAAAATACATGAACGCCGTTAAAAACCGGGTTAGAACAATCCGTTAAGTTTATTTTTATTAGACAGTGGAACTTTGATCCATTTCAGATGGATCAAACTAAAACTCGCCTTACCTCAACATAACAATTATAAAACACACTCTAGAAATTTAAATTAGTACTCACATTGTGGCACGCTCAAGAAAGGGAAGTACTTCAGTCGGTAATCAACTCGAGAATTAAATAATGTAACTAAATGAGTTTAATGTTAGTCAGTTTCAATAACAAGAACAAGTTTTTACTCTAGACTGTAAGTTCTCGTGAACCATTGGGACACTCTAGCTGTCCACCTTTCCACCGAAGGTTCACTCTGGTCCAGTTAATAATAGTACTCCAGTCACAACAATCCAGTTCGTGGGAATGCGCTCGTCTCTGTTTCAGATGGGACAGCTCTACTCTCGATTATTATTGCTACTGAAATTGCGAATAGCAATTTCCCACTGATTTTTCTAGCAACTTTCCCGCGATTGTCACTCGATCGTTCTGACTTCTCTTTTCTGATTTTCAGTTATCGCGAGAAAATCGTGCATGACAGGTTCCATTCGAAATTTTGAAAAACCAAATTTCACTCCAAAATCAAGTGTTTTTTGCTTCTCTCAAGGTCAAACTTCCGAATATGACCGACTGGCACATGATTCAAGGTGTGTGCAGACTTTGATTGCTGTTTAGCGATAGTGTGAAAATTTTATATGGTTGTGAATTTTGGAAGGTAGATAAACTTAAGTCTGCTGCAAACTTCTGTAAATGACCACTGGCACTGTATCTTGAGTGACACTCGGGTTTCTGGGGATTCACTGACAGAGGCAGCACGCGATGAGGACATCGTTCTTGAGTCCGGGGAGTATGTGCCAATCGGTCATATCTGGAAGTTTGACCTTGAGGGACACGAAAATACGTGATTTTGGAGTGAAGTTTTATTTTTCAAAATTTCGAATGGAGCCTGTCATGCTCAGTTTTCTCGCAACAACTGAAAACACAAAGTGAAAAATCAGAACGACCGAATTTACAATTGCGGGAAAATACTTAAGATAACAGCAGGAAATTGTTTTCTGTTTTCGGTTGGTGATAAAGGAATTGATCATTTCTATAGCTTCTTCGGAAAAATTTAACCCTTTTAGTTTTTGTTTAAGATAAGTATGATCAATAGAATCAAATGCTTTAGAGAGATCCAGTATGGAACATGCTACAGTTTTGTTGTTGTCTATTGCTTTTCTGAATGCTTCAGTGCAATAAAGAATAGCGTCGATTGTTGCCATGACAATTAAATTGATGTATTATCATTTAGATTAGTTTATTGTAAAAATCCTGACAATGCGCATAGTTGCGAAAACGTTTGAAATTTTTTTTTTAACCAAAAATTTCTATTTTAAACCTATTTGAAAGTTTTGGTAGTCCTAATTTTCCACGTTTTTTCTTGAACATTTTCTCTATGTATTTTCTCTTCCATTTTTGTTGGCTTGCATTCCATCCTTTGTTAGTGATATTTTGCAACTGGTACAAAGCTACGTTTTACTTCTGTGTGTAATTTTTATAAACTTGATACTGTTGGCAAACAGAATACTGTTAAAAAAAGTAAACTGGAATTTTAACGCATAAAAATTTATCGGTTGGATACTTGCTGTTTTTCAAAAATTGTTTTTTTTTTTCAGGTTTTGTCATATGATCAGGGAGTATAAACTAGTAGTTCTGGGGAGCGGCGGCGTTGGGAAAAGTGCTCTGGTGAGTGAAGTGCTTGGTTTATTCATATCAAACTTTTTCAACCTAACTCATTGATTTCTTTAACCAAACTTAATGATTTTTTTGCAGACTGTGCAATTCGTCCAAGGTATTTTTGTGGAGAGATATGATCCTACAATTGAAGATAGCTACCGGAAGGTAAGAACCAATGTGAAGTGTTCAATTTGTCGTAAGTCTGAAAAGTCATTTTGATTTCAAAGCTAACTGTTTTTTGATCTTTAATTTTGAAAGCACCAAAATAACGGAATAGGTTAAAGAACGTAATCGCTAAATTGATGTTTTAGAGTGTAGATGTCGACGGTGTGATGTACATGCTAGAAATATTAGATACTGCGGGAACGGTAATTTAAAATATCTCAAATAATTTTTACCAAGTTGCTTGTGTTAAAAATTTGTTCTTTAGGAGCAATTCACTGCAATGAGAGACCTTTATGTGAAGAACGGCGAAGGCTTTCTTTTAGTCTATTCCATTGTTAACCAGGCATCTTTCAATGAGCTGCTGGATATTCGAGAGCATGTTACCCGTGTCAAAGACTCTCAGGATGTGAGTGTTTTTTTAAAATTATTATTTCCTCGAAACATTTTTCATGCCAATCGTTTTTTTTTCACTTATCATTCGATATCACATAGTTGGTCTTAGAAGTATCTCTTAAACTGGACATAACTAAAAAGTTAAGTTCGGTTTGAATTAAACTAAAAATCGAAATATTTCATGATTTTTTTGAACAGGTGGCAATGGTTCTAGTCGGCAATAAATGCGATCTCGATAGTGAAAGAGTGGTTGGAAGGGACCAGGGCAATAATCGAGCCAAGCAATTCAATTGCAACTTCTTTGAAGTGTCAGCGAAGAATAAAATAAACGTGCATGAGGTAAGTGAGTATCAAATTATTTGTCGGCAATTGAAGCAATGTGGCTTAGAAAAGTGTACTTCAAAATTTTAGAAAGATTTTGTGAAAGTGAAGTGAGCAAACTAATTTGAGACATCAAAATGTAGTCTTATTAAGCTCGCATTTTTAGGATCGCTTTTATCCCCCCCTCTCTTTTCAATCCTCAATGGTTCATCCCACATTTGTTGTTTGTTTTGTTTTGTATTAATTGAGAAAAACTTTTATTTGCATAAAATCTTTTGAATTTTTTATTAACCCGATTAATAGCAAACGTTTATTAACGAGCAGCATACCTAACATGCCGTAAATTTAGTTTCTAAAAGCTGCTTCATTTTTGTTTATTTTTTCATTTTTTGTTGAAGATTTTCTACGACCTTGTGCGAACGATAAACAAACTGAGTCCGTCCAAATTCACGAAGACCAAGAGCTCCAAAAGACAGAAAGGAAGGAAGCAGGGCAATAACAGAGCGGGTGGATGCGTACTCTTATGAGAGCATCTTATATCCTCAGTTCTATCTCTCATTATTGAAGCTCATATCAGCTTTCTCTTTTTCTATACTATTATCCAGTTTTGACTGATAAGATTGACGTGTTTAAATGTAAAACGGAATCAATTCAAGTACGAAGATCTTAAACGCTGTTCTAAGCTTTTTCAGATTAAATTTTTTCTGGTGAGATCATTTCAACTCTCCGGTATGAATTTTAATATAGAATTGTAATACCTTTTGATCAAGATAAGATCTCTCTTTGTATTTGAATTGAGTTGTTAATTATGATGCAAGTGATACGAAAAACTCGTGATAGGAAATTCATTTGAAATGCTTTCGCTTAAGAGTCTTTGTCATGAACTTGCTTCTTCTGATTTTGCTTTGAGATTTGGAGTAAATTTACAATATTTAGAGCTGTTCTCAATGAAAAGTGTCAAATCTGCCAAGAATCTTAAACATTTGATTGCTATTCAAAAGAGCATCTTATTTTTGGCATATCTGTTATTTGGTCTTCATTTTGTCCGAGCGATTAATTTTTTCAAATGCAAACGTTTTCTATTTTGTTTACATAAAATATTAAAATAATATGTGAATGAACTGTGAAATGATTATTGAGTCGTTAGATTAAAATGGTTGAAAATTCGCGTTGGTTTTTATTGGTATGCTTGAACATAAGAGTAATGGCTTCGTAAGTGTTCAAGTAACTTTGTTCAGTTGATTCACAAAATGACTTTTGTCGTGAGAAATTCCTCCCAATACTTGTTATTTTGTCCACGGAGTTTAACAACCTGCATGTGTAGTACAGTATTATGAGTTGATTTATACATGTCTAATTTATTACGGTCAAAAGCCGATAATACAATTGAAACTAGTTTAGATAACGTGTTTTGATCTCTGAATAGGGTTGATTAATTACAAGGTTTAGACTGTCAAATCAGCGAGATCAAATTTGCTTTGTTTGATTATCTTACGGATTGCTAAATCAATATAATCGAAATGAGAAAGAAATCGACTTCTAATCGATGTTTTATAGACTTGTAAACAACGCTTGAATCAAGCACTAGACAAGTTTCTGATCAAGTGTAGGGGTTTTGAAAAGTGTATGTATGCTGATGAAATGAATTTTGTGATCTCTATGTCCTAGCTATAACCCGATTGATGTCAAAGCGACCACAGAAAGTCATGTGTTCTTTTTGTATTGCATTCAGTCCTACTCAATTCAGGATCAACCGTAGTGGAGGGGGACGTCTTTCTTTTTAGAAAGAAAGAAAGAAAGAAAGAATTTATTTCTTCAGACATACAAATACATTTACAAAAAAAATAAAACAAGTTAAGCAATCAAATTTTGCTAAAGGTACGTATTATCCGAAGAGGATAGACTAAGGGCAAATTAGATGCCCATTAAATGTCTAAGCAATATATACTAACTGAGACAGAACGTTATTTTTAGGCGTATTTTTGTAAGTATTAGCAAGTATTTTTGTAAGTATTTGGAAAATTTCATATTTTTACAAAAATGGCGTTTTCTCGAAAACTAGCTTCTTCTGGAAGGTCATATTTTTGGGGTGGAATCGGAGCGTCAGATGGGTCTCTGGAAGCATCCAGAATAAACACTGATTTTTGAAAAGAAAAAAATCTATTTCTCATTATTATTTTTATAGTAATTGTTAAATTTCAAATTTTTTTCTCAAATATTTTTTTTCATTTTTTTTTGAGGTAGCCTGTCTGTCTCACCTTGAGGAGGCGGATGACTCTGGGACCTTCCAACCGCGAACGAAGTGGGCTTCGAACACAGTACTCTCGTAACGAGAGGCGCTCGCCTTACCCCACTCGGCCACGGCTGCTCCACATACATCTATCACGTGGGCAGGGGCGGATTTATGTGGGGGGGGGGGGGTTTGGACGCCCCCCCCCCCCCCCCCTCAGGGATTCGACCCCCTGCCGACCCAAAGGGTCCCCCCTGTGATACTTTTTCAGAAATCCATTTTTGGCCGACCGAGCCTAAAATTTTTCTAAAGGCGCCAATATATACTAACTTTGAGGGGGAGCGCGCGCCAAATAGGGGCAAAACTGCTTCGGGAGAGCTCGAAAAATCAATTTGGTCGACCTAAAAAAAAGGTCAAAATTTTCGATTTTTTTTGAAAATCCGCTCCCCCCCTCGAGAAAATCCTAGATCCGCCCCTGCACATGGGACGTTTTTTTTAATCCAGACAAGGGGTTGCAGCTGACGCATCGGTGATTGACAATGTAAAAAATACGCCTAATTTTGGTTCGAGCTTGTCAACAGCACTATCAGCTTCAAAATAGAAAATACGAAATTAGCCAACGGTCGCGACTTGGCAATGGCGGGTTTGAAGTTGGCGTTTGAAGTTGACTGGTAATGGTTGTGTCTGCTAAATACCGGTCTGCTAGAAAATCTAGGACCATCTGTCATGAGGGTTTTTCCTTGATTAAGTGTCAATGAAAGACAAATTGAGTCAATGAAAGAAGTAACAAGAGACAAAAATACTTTCAAGAACAAAAGTTGCATCTTGAATAGAATTATTATTTTAAGGCAGTTTAGTTAGTGAAATTTGCAACGAATAATAAGACTATTTTCGGTTCTAATTAATGAATCAAAAATTAATAGAAAGCACCAGATTACCAGATCAAAGAGAGTCTCTTAGTAGCCCGAAAAATAAGGTATAATCTCCGATATTGCGATACAACTGAAAGTTTATGGCTATCATTGAGATTAGGATGTTTTCCAGCGGGAGAAGCCTTTATTACCGTACCGCACATTTTGTCTCAATCTTAATTTAACGCTGGTTTCCGGCACATTTTCCTCAAGTTGTTCTTTTGTTGGGACAATCGTTTCGTTAAATTGAGTTTTTTTTCTTCATTTTTCTCATGTTTTTACAATCTACGGGCTTTCGGCCCATTTGCCACCGGCTTGCTAACCATTTAATATTTTTGTATTTTTTTAACTATCGAAGCTTAAGTTTGGTGACCCATACTTATAATGTTTAGTCTTGCGATAAGCAAGGGTGTTGCAACAGGGTACAAGACTTTTTTTACCCTGTTAACTTTGTTCACAAGATTTAGCAAATTGTCAAACGTGTCAACAAATTGTTAAACGTGTTTCTACTTACCTTGAAATAAATTCAATCTAGCATCTAGAGCTTCAAGCGTAGACGTAACGCTTCTGGTTTTTTCAAACTATAATTGTTCTGTTTTTTTTTGGACTATTGTCCGTCGTTTTTTTTGTCGGCTTATTTCCCGTATCAAGGACTCTTTTTTAAGAGTCGATGAACGTAGTTCAGACTCTTATAAAGGTCTTGATGATGTTTTCGTTTTTTTTTTTCAGAAAAATTTGTTCGGCCCGGTGTTTTACTTTTTCGCTGTGATGTTTTGATGTTTTAAGTTGAATTCATTTTATTGTTCAAAGAAAGGCGAATTCAACTATCGAACGGCAAAATTGTAAAGGTCACAAAAAACATGATCGACCTCTAATTTCGAAAGTGGGAATTTCATTTTCAGATTCACCAGTGAAATAAAATCTTTACCTATTGATCCAGTTTTCTCAATTTGGGTTATTTGATCAATTTTGTCATTATTTGCTCTAGAATTTCCAAGAGCTTTGAGGCCATTTTTCTGGAAATTCGAAATTTGATGTTTTCAATAAAGTCAGTGTTTTTGTGTACTTGCGGTTATTGGCTCTTATTCAACTGTCTGTTGACTATATTCTGGATTCACCTCTCTTCTAACTAAGTGAATGCCATTGGTGAAAAAAATGAGTAACATTTTTTTGCAGAAATTTGACGCATTTTTTTGAAACTTGGTAAATTTTTGATTGTTTTTGTTTTGAACTGTAAATTTCTTCGTCGATTAATAGGCACGCAATTTTTATACCTGCAGTTATTATGCTCGCTATTTGCATTGTCGGCTTGTTGCCGCTTCGTAAGTTTGTTTCGATTCAAGTTTAACGTTCAGTTGTCTTATTTGGCATGTTAAGATTTTTTAAGAAAAGTTTATTCCAGACAAATTGATTTAAAGATATAAAATTTTGGCTGATCTAGCGTTTTCCGGCTTGATACAAAGCTTTTTTCGATTTAGCGGTTTTCTTCTCATTTTTCTTTGTGCTGCTATGTTTGCGTTGTCAAAAGTTCTGCTTAAATGATTTCGAAAGTTTTAGTTGTTTTTCAGCTTATTGGCAGTCTTTTTTTTTTGAAAATTTTTCTCGGCTTCTCTACTTACAATTTTGTTTCTAAGAGCTTGCGTTTGCCGTTTTTTGTTTGTTTTTGCGAAATGTTTTTTCATTTTTGTGTTAGCTAAGTATTAATTAAAAAATCTTTACGCCGAATGTTTTACAACCCGTGATGGAGTTAATACACTTTTTTTGCGAACTGCAAAATTTCTGCGTTGCCGATTTTAAGTATGTTGTTCAGAAAGGATGTTATTTTTTTTAGTTTAATTTTTTTCAACCGAGGCAATCGTTTCGTTTAATGTAGTTTTGTTAGATGTGATTTTCACTTCTCTTTTATACTATCTATAATTTTTTTCAACCGAGGCAATCATTTCGTTTAATGTAGTTTTGTTAGATGTCATGTTCACTTCTCTTTTACGATCTAGTGATTTTCGGCAGTTTTTTCCGGCTAGCTTGCCATATTACATTCGTGTTTTTGCGCAAGTGGCGCGAAGCTGCGCTCTTCTGTATACCAAAATGTTTGTTTAGATTAAAATTTAGGAGATAACTCTGTTTAACATTGTCGTGCTGCTTTTTTGTTTAAAAGTTCGGGTCTGAATTCCCCCAACTATAAGGCACCATATTAATTTGGTAGCAATATAAGCAATTTTTTCATCAATTGTCTCAATGTAACCTAATTTGAGAACATTAAAATTAATGCCCACATTTTTGTTTGTTTTGATCGATATATTTAGAATCAGACTTGTAAACTCCAATAACAAATGTACAAATGGCGCGAAAAATGTGAGTAATGCTTTTAATTTCAAAATTATTGTAATTATTAGATTTCCCAGCACTATGAAAAAATATCTAATGATGCATTTTTTGCGAAATGGGTTAGTTTATTTTACTCAAGCAAACGCTTGTTTTAGACCACGAGGTAACGTTTTCCAACCCGACTTTTGTTCAAATTCGATGTTCAGTTTCATTATATGAGTACTGATCAAATTCATTTTGGCGATTTACTAGCTTAAATTTTACCCGCTGTATCAAAGCGGTTATGTTTTCCGTTTTCATTGCAATTTTGAAGCTTTCGTTTGATGTTTTTCGCTCTTATTTGCGAAGTAGAGCGGTCAATCTATGTCAAGAAATTGTCAATTGTTACGCTAGCGATAAGTAAGCGGTATCAAATCGGGGTTTATTTATTTTTGGTCAATTTCTTGTTTAACAATGCAGTTGAAAAATTTCACAGCAAGGCTTATCACACTTGGGATAGCCAGCGTGTTGTAACCGGATACTAGACTTTTTTTTCCTTCCATAACATGTTTGTTATTTTTCAGCTTGTGCTGTCATATGCATACAGTACAATAGCGTACTATTATTTTTGTTCAACTGTCTTTTAATTATTACAAATTAATCAATGTTGTTAATTACTCTACGAGCGAGCTTGCGAGGATGAACCTTTTTTTTCGCCAGCCTAACTTGTAAATAAAAGTTCATTAAAAAAATTCACGTATTTAGTGGTACCTTTGCTATAATCACGATCTGTAGAATTGGAAATTTCTAAACATCTGTTCTCTGCTTTACTTGTGGCTAGTGTTTGTGGTTTTTTAAGCGTCCGTGGCTAGTGCGTGAAACTCATAATCTCTAGGTCGCAGATCGAATTCGAGATGAAGCCGATTTTTTTGTATTCGAGGCTTGTTGGTACTTTGTTTTATTGCACTTTATAGAACTGCTTTTTTGTCGTTTTCTTGCGAGTGTTTGCGAAGTGCAGCTTCGCCTCTGTGTAAAGTGTTGCTGTTTACTACATTTCGAATGTGAAGTTATTCCTGAACAGTTAGTTTTTGGCTGAACTTAACTGCTTAATGCTCACCGTTTTTTTTTCAATAAGAGTTTCCTTAAGTTTCCTTGAATAAATTACATAGCTTTTTATTAGATTTCTCATATTGTTTCGTTTGACTATTAAATAATGTTTTTTAGTGTTTCGAGTGCAAGAGGTTTTTTCACAAGTCTTATATCTTGAGTTTTTTCGGCTCAAAAGGTTTCTGCCAAAGTATTTGTTACCGCTTGGTAAAATATCTTGCGATGCTAGTTTCACATTCTATTGCCTTGGCATGGTTTTGTTTCAAAACTAGAATTCTTCCTTATTATAGATATAGTTTTTTTCGGCATTTTTTTTCGATTTCCTTGTGTTGTATTGCAAGTGGTGCGAAGCTCAGCTTCGCCTGTGTTATTTTTTTTTATTTTGTCCTTTTTTGGCTTAATAGGCTTCGTACAATTTTATATCGGCTTAGTTTTCAGTTACAGTGGCGTAGTTACAAGGGAAACAATATTTTTGCTCACCTCCAGATCGCTCAAAATTTGAATAGATATTATAGCTCAAGCTTCTCATGACAACAATTTTTTTCAGCTTTTTATGTTTTCTTTTTGGGCTTGATAAGTTTTGGCCTATATTATATCGGTTTAATGGCTGCATATTGCGCCTTTAGATGGGCGAAAATAGTTTGTTTGTGCGTGTCTGTGTTTTGAGGGGTAGGGGGACTTGATAATTTCTTATTACTCGTTAAAAATTAAATTTTGTGATTTTTTTCCTTTATTTCGGCTTGATAGTTTTCGGTATATGTTACATCGGCTCAGTCGCCTTATATTGCTTCATTTCACTAGCTGTGTATGTGTTTTGAGGGTGAGGGGACTAACTGACTTTCTATTAGTCTAATTTTTTTTCGGCAATGTTTTTTTTTTTCATTTTCCTTTTTTCGGCTTAATAGGTTTCGGCCAAATCAATATCGGCATCGTGGCCGCATAGTGTTTCATTTGACGGGTGAATTAACTTTGTGTAAGTGTGCGTTTGTTTGCTTGAGATTGTTGATTTGATATTTTTAAAAAATTTTACGGCCTAAAGGGTTTCTGCTAAGGTATTTCCGGCTTTGTTACCGCTTGATAAATTTTCTTTCGATTATACTTTCATATTATATTGTCTTGACTCGTTTTTGTTTCAAAACTAGTTTTATCAATAGATCTAGTTTTTTTGTAATTTTTGATTTTTTTTTTCGACCTAGTGGCTTTCTTGTTTTGTATCGCAAGTGGTGCGAAGCTCATCTTCGCCTCTATCATGTTCATTTGATTGTCTTTCTTTTCATTTGATGTCTTCGAGCTTGTATTGCTCTTTTTGTGCTGTATTTTGGGCGGCGCGAAGCTCCTAATTGGTTTCAGTATAAAATGTCCCGAGTTTTAAAGAGCTCTACGGTCATATCTTTCTTGTTCGAAAGTTTAAAAATTGTTCTGAAAAACATGAGTCGTATCCTCAACTTCTAGAAATGTTTTTCGTATCCTCAACTTCTATAGGCTTGCAGGTTAACAACTACCTTTTTTTCAGGTTAACAACTAGCGCACGAAACTATGTGCTCATGTACTGTTGGTTACTTTATTAGTTTATCAAGTTCGTGGTGTCAATTTAGCCCGTTTAGCGTGGAGGTAACGTTCTTGCTTGGGACGGCAAAGGTTGCAAGTCGAATCCATTCCGTCCCTGTTTTTTTTGGAAAGGTAAATTTTTTTATCGCGTGATAGAGCGCTTTTTACTGTCACACTATGTTTTGAGGGTTTTTCGCTGTCATTCAAAAGTCTTTCATACTATTCCTGTAAAGGTAAGTGCAAGCCAAGGATTTTTGCTGATATTTGATTCTTGATATTTAGTTTTCTGAATATATTTCTTATAGGAAATTTTTCGAAAATTTTTATTTTGTCTGCGCAATCCCTTCGTATGTAATGATTGGCGTCTTATCAGGGTGGGGGACTTTGTTTTAAACAGTTTAAAACACAGGGTTAAAAAACTGTTTAAAACAGCGGGAAAAAACACGTTTAAAACAATTTGATTGAAATCGACAATTAAAGTCGTTTTTCGGCTAATGACGCAATAGTGCTGAAGTTATGACGCAATAGTGCTCGAAGTTTCACACCTCACTTTTATCGCCTGTTGTTTTGACCTGCTCGCTGATTGGTAGATAAATGATGAGTTCACATATTTCTACTGCCGCCGCCATTTTCCGGTTGAAGTTGCAGCCGGAATGAGTTACATCGGCTCAGTTAATGAGGCATGTCTTCCACAAGTTACAAAGTATCTTGGTTACGAACAACCTTACTGTAGGTACCTGTTCGCAGAAAGTTACCAAACGGTTTCGCCCACAGCGTGGTGGTCAAGCGGTATTCATCTCGGGTTTGACGAAGAGTTAGTCAACCTGGCTAAAGCCCTTGTTTCCGCCATAGGGTCGAGTGGTGGACTAAAGCGTCAGTTTTCAACCCTTGGGATGACTTACGGATCTTTGAGAAATCAACTTGACGTCGAAAAAGCGGGGAAAATGACTTTCTTGTACAAACAATTCAACTGTTGAATTCAGTGTTCGCGAAAGATTTTTTTCTTAAGCCAATCAACAAAAAAAATTGTGGCCGCGAAAAAAAAACATAAAAAACGTGTTTTTTTTTCCTAAAAAAACATGTTTTAATGTATAATTGGATAAAAAACGTTTAAAACTCCCACCCTGCGTCTTATCTTCATTTGTTTAAAATTAAGATTCCTTCTGGTTGCAATCATTTGAAAAATATATGAATGCCAGTGTTACGGCGTAAAAAATCTCCATTCGCATGTTTCATCCACCTAGTTTGTTCTTGTCATGTGGGCTTTCATGAATCATAAGTGTAAGAAAATGTCGAGATCTTTCTTTTATATTTTGAACTTAAATGAGAAATAAGAAATATGTCGCTGTTTTTAGTCAAACTGGCATATAATTTTGTGTAGCAAAAGGTGGGAAGCTCCGCTCCGCTTCTGTGTTGAAACTTTTATAACTGACTTTTGGCCATGGTGTTTTTTATCGAATTAGACAAATAAATGGCCTAAACCAGTCATGTTTTCGTCTCATAAAAATCATTAGATGGAATTTTTTAAAGGGTGGTAGGTTGGCACACACTGTATAAGATCTTTTCGTTGTAATCTTAGATCAAATGTTTTTTTTTGCTGGTGAATTGGAACCGCTGCCTCGTCACTCATTATCAGCTAGCTCCATTGGATGTTACGATGAAGCGTTTCTCTGATTTTCAAGCATGTGTTCGGAATAAATTCTTTAGTTGAAGCTGGTCGGGGTGTGTGTTTTAGGACTGCATGTACCTGTATTTAATATTTCGTCTATTACAATACGAGTATTACATCGATTTGTTTTTTTCTTCAGATCAGTGTTTTGTAAACATAATATTCAGTTAATGATGGCGTATTTGACTCAGCAATTGAAACCATATCGATATGATGATTACGCGCCTCACGAAGAGTTTGAAGATGTGAACAGATACTGGTACCAAGCGAAAGGTGGTTCCTGGGTTTGCATTCCTAAGTTAATCAACCCATACGATAACCTTAATGTGAGAAAAGGAGCGAGTATCGGTGAATGCAAAACCGCATTTCGTGAACTGGTTTCAACTCCGAACCGCCAAAAACGCATGTTAGTTGCATACTCTTGGCATATGATAACAAACGAAGCGCTGTATCGCATTGGAGAGAGAACAGTTTGTGACGTGTTCGATTATGCAATTAGTGGCAACACAGGCAACCTGAAATTGGAACTGGAAAAACACCCAGATGCGCTGGAATGCACAGATACTTCTGGTAATGATTCACGAATAAATATCTAATTTGTAGGCAAGTTTTTTTCCCAACTGTTATTCGAAGTTTAAGCGGATCAACCTGAGCTCAATATATCGTTGAATATATATACTATTTTGAGATATCCATTTTGGCTGACTGACCTTAAAATTTTCCTAAAAGCGCCTTTGGCGCCAATCCAATATATACTAATTTTGAGGGGGGAGCGGGCGCCGAAAAAAAGCCTTTTTGGCCTTTTTCAAAAATTTGCCTGTGGCGCAGAAAATTTTGTCACATTACGTCTTTAAAATGGTTTGGGAGAGCTCAGAAAATCAATTTGGTCGATCTAAAAAAATTTAGACGAAATTTTGAATTTTTTTTTGAAAATGCGCCCCCCCCCCCCACCTCGAGAAATTCCTAGATCCGCGTCTGTTCGGCTTTAACTATTTCGGCCTCTTTAATGTTTGATTGCGTTGTTTGATAGGAAAATAAGTTTTTTTTGTGTGCTTTCCAAAAGAGGGGGGGGGGGGGTGGTTGTATGTTTCCAATTCCAAAATTTTATTGCTCATCGGGCTTTCATGTGAACAATTGTTTTTTGTTTTTGTCTCAACTGACGTTTACCCACCGATTTTCAATTTGGTTGCCTTTGAGTTTTTCTGGACGCTATTTCAATGCTGACGATTGCGTTTTCCCTCATTTTTGGTTGCTTCAAATTGAACCTATTTCGTGTCAAATTTGAAAATATTTGTTTTTTTTGTGAATTTTTCTACCGACGTAATAGATCCATCTCAATGTCTGCATTTTAGCTGACAATGCTTTGTTAATGTGGTATCGCAAATGGAGCGAAGCACTGATTGGCCTCTCTGCTTTATTGTGCACTATTTGCGCAAATAGTTAGACCAGCAGCATATTTGCGGATCATATTCAGGACCACCACGAGAACATGCATAACTGGGCATGGGCTATCTATGAAAACAATTTCTTTTTAGCAAATTTGCAGTACATGGAGACAAAATTGTCAACTGGATTTGGAACTTGAAAAGTTTCAATCGTAGTAGTATGCATATAGTGCGTTAGGATCGGGGGGGGGTTGTCATACATGGATGACCATTAGGTATAAATCATAATGGTCACCATGTATTAAATGATCAGCAATGGTCACCATGTAATAATCCTAATTGTCACCATGTATAATTTTATACCTAATGGTCACTATGTAATAATCCTAATTGTCACCATAAATAATTTTATACCTAATAGTCCTCATGTAAAACTTCGGTATATTATTGAGTATTCCCACTGAACGTTGTGGAAACGGGAATGGAATTAGGTTTTGGTCGGTGCATGTTTTCCCTTCTAAAGTTTGGGGGTATTGGTTTGTTTACATGTAAAATGACGTTATATACCTATTATATGCGACCAAACTATATGGTATATAGAAAAGCACAAGATTTTGGCAGCGTAGCTTAACTGTTGGCTGCGGTGAACGATTTCCTTCAAAAATGCATGTTTTATTACTGAATCTCGAAGAAAGCAAAATTCGTCAAGTGCGGCGGCCGCCACCTCTATTTAGGCAAAAATTAATAATCAATTTGACCAAAATAAGAATGAAAAATTTCGTTCAGCCAATTGAAGGTAAAAACAAAGAAAAATTATGGAACACTGAAAACTCTAAAATGATGAAATTGGCTTGAAAATTTTGACATTTCCATTTTCCGTGTCTACAAGAGACTGAAAAATAAACGTCTGAAATCTATGACAAAAACTTTGATTTGATAGAAAGGTTGAAAGAGCTAAAAGGTTGAAGTGGCTAAAGATCTTGAAAAACGAGAACACTGATGAAAGCCAAAAGTGCCCATTAATTTTGCTGCAACCATTTCTAAGACGTGTACCTAACTTGTTACTATAAAATTGAAGTGGAACAAAATTTCTTGGGGTCCGAGTAGAGGAAAACGCATGGCGCTCGACTCTCAGCCGAAAGGCGGCGTTTCGAAACCCGTCCGGAAATTGTACTGAAAGGAGGCAACAGTAGCTGGTATGGTGATATCCCCCCATAGATCGATTTTGTACTTTTTTTCTCACTTTGATAAAAAGCTTAACTTCTCGAATTACTGCTATTCAGTTAACAATTGGGTAAAATTTCAATTACTAAAAGAATGTATTGTTCAAAATTGAATTGTAAAATGTATAAATCAACCATATTAAATGGTTAGTTAATGGGTACGCATGTGAGTTAGGAAACGTTTCAAAACATGATCAGTTATATAAACAAAATCAGAAGCATCACCATTAAAGTTTTTATCAAAAATCAAATGTGCAATATAAATACAAAAAGAACCGCACATGGTAGAGTTTGAGTCTTGCATGGGAAAGTTTGTCATCAATTCAGTCACTTGATGAAAATTCTCGTTCAATCGTTTATACAGATTGGTGTACTGCCAGAGAGGAAGACCGAGAGGATCAGCGAAGTATAAAACATTTCTTCTGTTGCATATCACAATCCAATGTGTCCCCGGAGAATCTGATTTTGAAGTGTTCACAATCATAAAGATGTTGTTTGGGATGTGAGGTGGAAAATTGTCGGCTGCAAATACTCCAAAAAACTTATATTTCAGATGATTACAATTCTGAATGAGGTCCTGCAACTGGATTTCATCCATTTTCAGACTGTCGAAATGGGAAGGACGTTCTTTGTAACTTTGCGGTCGGAGGTAATAAATACATTGGATGAGCGTATACCCCAAACAAAAATTTCCAGGTTTGCTGTCAAAGCGTTTGAGAATTGAAGATCGAGTGAAACTGAGCAGTTAGTAAGTTCTGGATGCAAGAAGTCATGAGCTGCCTGCTGTGTGCTAGTGAGATCAAAACACATAATAAAGTGCTGTTGGTAGTTATCCAGAGTGATTCCCAGCCCGCAGTGCAACAAACCCAGCGCTGATAGTGTGTTGAAGAAGAGACGCTTATGATCTTGTGTACTGATTGGTGTACTTGCTATTGGTAAACCATTTCGTCTCAAAGTAACTTGCTCCAGTCCAAATTTTTGATAATGAAAAGGATTCGTTCGGTTTGTTCCTAGAAATGCATTATTTGTGTTCAATGCTATGATAATTTGTCTCACCGGTTCACGAGCAAAAATATCTTCCTGTTGCCAGCTGCGCTGACCAGCTGTTGCAAGAAATGTTTTTGTAATTTCTTCTTGATATGGGTAGTTCGCAGGAGTTTTGAGCAAAGTTGATTCAATGGCAGAGAGCACATGGTCGGTCACAGTCATTTTTCTAACATATAGGTTCGCTTCGAGTATTTGCAGCTTGTAATGCTTGGCAGCATCTTCCGATATAATGAGAAAATCTTCATGAGAACGTCTGTAGGAAAGTCTGAGGGTAACACCGCTCAACAAATGCTTGTCACATGTGAAAAAATCAACTCCAGCGGGTCCATAGAACCAAATTTCCCTCGATTCACGGACCAGTTCTCGTTGAGATGTGAAATCAGCTGCATCTATTGCAGCGGGATTGTTTTCAAAACGATATCCCTGACACTTAAGCCATGAGTCCTTGGCTCCTTTGCTGTTAGAAACTTCTGTTCCAATAAAGCTTTTATGCGCAAAATTACTATTGGCATTTGAGATTTTGAGTCCATTAGCAGAGAGGGTACAGTCAGAGAAAAGGGAATACAGGGAGTTGTTTACGAGGAACGGTGAATCAGACACAGTAGGATCAGTGTTGTCGTATCGCAGATCAGCTCCACTTGATTGCGTTACTTTGCATCGTATTTCCAAATAAATTTTTTGCAGGTCAACAAAATTATTACGGTCACCGGTGATTTCAAATTCAAGCATTGGTCCATTAGGTGAATAAACAGGTCCAATTTTTTGATCAAAAGCGTTTTCAAAAGTAATCAAAAGAGGTTGTTTTTCAAACAAATCTAGAGAGCTATGGGTAGCTTCATTGGGTAACAAATTAGCGATCATTTTTTATGTTTGAGAAAAAATCTGCTCGACTTCTCACTGGTCTGGTTTTTCTTCGAATGGTTGTTTTTCTTTTTCGAGCCCCTACTGACCTTCTTCTTCGTAATCCATTCATTGGTGTCTTTCGACGACGTCGTCTACCACCACCGAGTTGTTTTCTTGCAGTTTTTGTGACAGTGTTTTTCAATGCTTGTTTAGGAGACTTCTTTTTCATAGCGACATCAATTAGTTCTGGCGCTGCACTCATCAAAAGTTCTCTGCCCAGTTTTTTCGCTGCCGGTAGAATAACCCGTCGTGCAAACGGTATAGCAACACGACCAATACCAGCAGCCAAAGCGCCAAATCCACTGCCGCGTTGTCGGTAGTGTCCAGAGAAATGAGGAAGTGAAGCTTGCTTTGCATAATATTGTTCCATTGGTTTTCAATCAAAACGCTTGAATTTTAGAGTCAACACAACTTTACCAGTTCCTGCAAAGGGCACTAGTCTTCCAGTTTCTGTGCGCAACTGTACCGATATTGATTGTACAGATGAAGTGAATAATTTTTTGTAGTCTAAATTAGTGAAGTTTTTTCGATGATTAGGTTCAATGCTGCAGGCACTACCGTTTTTGATGCGTCTATTTGAATCAATGACGCGTAACAATGGGGCCTTTGCATCACCAACAGTTTGGTATTGAATAATGTCAATATAGACAAAAATTAGACTTGTCCCACTTGATAAGTCATATGGGAAATGAGATTCGTACAGTTCGTTTCCCTCATAAGATGCATCGAAGGAGGGTATCATTTTGTAACCAATGTGATATTCACCGTTCTCATCAAGCTTTGCATTGTAGCCTAACAGACTGGGTATTTGGGGACTTGGGAATGAGATTCCTTCATTTGCGTTCATCCAAATGCTCATGCTATTCGTGATTTCTTGAGGACTCGCATCAAAATGAATTTTGTCTTTGAGTTTTGTTTTTATCTCATTAATCAATTGTTCTATAAAAGTGTACTCTCCTGATTTGATAAAAACTTTTTCGCCATAGTAGGGTCTGGAAATTGTATTCCGATTGCCAGCGTTGGATTTACTGGCTACTACTTCGGATGCTCTGAAGTACGTAAATTCCTCATCAGTAACATTGTTTAATTTTGTGGGGAAAATTATTTCTGAGAGAGCAACTCTCCAATCTCCGTCTAAAGCTATTTCTTCTTTACAAAAATTTCTAAAACTGGCCAAAGTGTTGCCTGGGAAATAATCCATTGATGCTGTTGAAATCAAATGTACAGTAAACTCATCACTGCCCATTTACGTTATAATCAGCTTTGTTTCCAATTAAACTAAGTTCTTTTTCATAAAATTTTCCGCTGATTTCTTCCTTTTCCGCATCAATGAGACTGTATGTTGGAGGGTTTACAGTAGGAATGGCAACTATTTCAAAAACTTCGTCTGTAAAAATCTGCTTGTAACCTTTTCTAAAAGGCAAGTCAGTCTTCGCTATTCGAACATAGTCACCAACATAAAATTTTGGTTTCTGTACCAACTTCGATGAACTGTTTGCAATTAATGAAACTAAAGCAGGTACATGTTTTCTTGTGACCTTGTTTGGAGCCAATTTTGTTACTCTATTAACGCGTGAGTTAATCGTTTGAACAAAACTTGGTAATTTTTCAATATAACTGTAAGTCCATTCAAACTCCAAGTATTTGTACATAATACTTTTCAGCGATCGAATGTTTCTTTCGGCAAACGCTGATTTTTTTTCACTGTGAGTATTGTATTTGATGATTTCTCGTTTAGTACATAACTTTTCGAACTCTCCTTTAAACTCGGTGCCTTTGTCAACCCAAACTTTTTTTGGTTGTTTTGTTTTGATCATTTTTTTGAAAGCTTCGGTTGTTTCCTTAGCATATTTGGTCTTCAGGGGTTCCACTCGTAAGTAGCGAGAGAGGCAATCGACAGCAACTAACAAATATCGTACCCCTCGGTTATATTTAGCCAATTTATCAACATAAGCCAAGTCAAGAGACCAAATTTCGTTGATATCGTTAACAATCACTTTTAGCCGAGGATATGTTTTACGAAACAATCCATACTTTGTATGTGATGATTGAGATCTCAGAAATTTTTCAACTTTTTTTGGTGAGAGTTGACTAGCATTTGTTAAATTTTTAACGCTACCAAATGCAGCTGGACCTTTCGTGTAGAGTAATTTGAGTTTCTTTTCTTCACTGATAGTAGGATTTCCATTCTTTTGTTGACGTCGTCGCAAACGATTCTTTACTGCTTTCATAGTTTTTATCATCGTCGTCATCGTCGTCGTTGGTGTTGGGGAAAAATTCTTTTTTCTGGGTTTTTCTTTTGTCTGATTGCTTGGTTCTGGGTTTGAGAGTTGTCGATCGAGTCTTCGAAGAGGAGGGTTTTGATCTCTTCGAGTACTCAGTTGTCGGGTTGTCGTCGGAGACGAAGGAGGAAGAAGTTGAGAAGGGCTTAGCTGCTTCGCTCTTAAGCGAGCGGAGAATCTGTTTGGCATAAGTGTTGGACACTAAGCTAGGATCAAGATTCAGTTCTTTCAAAATTTGTGGATAAAAAACACCCTCAAGTTTTTTTGTGTTTTGCTGTGTATCGTACAAAAAAGATTCAATTTTAACGAGTGTTGGTTTTCCTTGAATTAAAACATATCCGTCAACGTCTAAAGTCAAGGATTCAACTTTGAACAACTGCTTTAGCACGATGTTTGCCCTTTCCAATTTATTAGCTTCCAATAGCTCTTGAATGGATTCCATAACCTTTCGAAACACTTCAGCGGTTTTTCCATTACTTTTTTCATCGTTTTTTTCTGTTCTCTTTGAACTTGTCTGCTGCAGTGAATTGTTTGATTCAAAATTTTTTTCTGCTTCATCATCACCGTCATCACTGAAATTAGTAAGTGCAGATAAATTTCTTTTTCGGTGCAGATTTGGTACTACATTATTAGGGGTTAAAGGAATAGGAGATGTTGGGTTTAATGGTGGTGGAGAGTCACGGCTGATATTTCGTTCTCGAAATCGTTGTATGTAATTGAGTTGAGATGATTTGTCGTTAATTAATGGATTATGAAGGATTTGAGATTGTGGTGCAGTTTTTTCATCTGGAGCATATGTTTTTCGAGGAATGAGGATGAATTCTTCAGCATACATGCCTGAGATTCTAGTTTTTCAAGTAAATGTAACACGATTCTCCGATTGATTTAACCAGTGAAATATTGTTTGCCAAAACTTTTCGTTTTTCTCGGATACTAAACTTAGGGTCAACAATTTTTCCAAATGGTATTTTCTTACTCTCGATGAAACTCTTGTTAGCTGGAACATGTCCCAGAAAAACATTTACAAAACAATCGCAAAGAAATCTAATAAAATTTGAATCAGCTTCTGTCAAAATTGATCTACAATGGCGACTATTGAGCATTTGCTTCAATATACATAATTCTTTCTCTTTCATTTTCAAGAGATGTGATAACTGCTTTCGAGGATGGTAAATAGAAAATGGTTGGTGATGGTGGAACTATGTTTGACGAATAACGAAGACATTCTGAAGTTTTGGGATCCAAGTCTATCAACAGATGACCAAAATCTTCTTTCGTTGCCAACTGATACGCATGACGGAGGAATTTTGCATTATTCAACTGTCTGCCTAAATAATCAATTTGTTGAATGTCTCGAGGTGATTTGAACAAAATTAAGTGAGTTGTATTCAAATCTATTGTACGTGATTGCTTACTTTGCTGAAATAAATTGTGCTTGACATAAATAACATGAACATTTTTATGTCGGCCTGCTGTAGCTAATTTAACAAAATCTTTTTCATTAAAAATTTCTTCACAGGTATCATCAAAGACAATCATACAATCCCGTAAGTTATTAACAATTTCAAAGCTGGATAATTTTATAAATTCAATATCAAATTTGTTGTGAGAAACAAAGGAACGGTATTTGGGTTGATCGTGAAGATAAAAATAAAATATCTTGTTATACGATGGATAGAATGTACCTTTGAGAAGCATTTGAAAAATTAAATCAGTTTTGCCAGATCCTGAGGGACCTGAAACGGACATAAACAGACGATCTTTTGTTGAAATGATCTTATTCATTATTATAACTTGGGATTGGGTAACATGTAACCAACTGTACTGGATAGTATTGAAAGCCAAATGGCAGTCTCATCACAACTAAGGTTGTAAAAAGATAATTTTGAAATAGATAAAGAGAGCAAAATGAAAATGAAACAGACTTGCGTGAAAAAGACAACTTCTGCAGACGGAAGAGAAACAGAATTACAAAATTTCCAAGATCTGTTTTCGTGAGATAAAGACTTTTCGGCAACACCAATGTCAACAAAGTCGCAATCATTGTTCTCGACAGTGGTGGTTTCTTCAATTTCCATGTTTACCCGAAGACTTTTTTTGCTTATTTCTATCAAGGTTGATAGTTACAACTGCATACCAATCGCCTTTTTTTCTCTCTGATCTATTGCCGTTTGGTTTGTATTTTATTATATATCTTGCTATGTTTTTGTCTGTCAGAAGTATCCGAACAATTTTTTCTACGTTTCCGGTACTGATTTCGTCTAATAACTCTTTTGGTAAATTCTCACCTGTTAAACTCACATTTTGTGTGTTTTCTTTTGGCAAAAATATTTTTTTGAAATTTTGAATTTTCAAACACGACATGTTAGCAACTAGTAATCACACAAGATCAAAAGAAAATGAAGACAATCAATAAATATATTTATTATGATTCACAAAATTTGGCATATATATATATGTGATTCGTCATTTCGGTTCAACAGGCAAATCAACTCCTCGTTCAATGAAGAAAAACTCATATTTTGTGAATTTGTCATGGTTACAATTAGATTTGAACTTTACAACAAAATGAGCAGCAACTCTGATAGTGGCTTGAACTAAATGTATTTCCTCAACGTTATCAGTTTTGACTAATTCTTTCAGTTCAGCTGGAAGCTGATGGTCATGTAAATGAATTTGTCTTCTCTCTCCCAGCTGAGGTTGCAGCCCTTCCAGGTTGAGATTGAACAACGGAATTGACTGGCGAAATTCCTGGAGTCTGGACATTGTACAGGTGAAAGTAGTCAAGAACTGTAAAAAACTTCCGTAAATTATCGATTTCGATATCGTTCAGTGTAATTTGTTCGAGTTTTTGCAGGAGAGGTTTTCCTCGACAATCTAATATGCCTGTCCGCGTAAGAGTAACTTTAATTCTTGGTGTTAAATTGTTTTCAGGACTCTGATTAGTCATTGAAGCGTAAACCACCAAATTTGGAGATAAGGTTGTTTGCATCATTGGACAGTTCATTTTGTAACCAATCGAAAAAAACTTTGGATTTTCTACGGGTACAATGCTTTAATAATTGATGTGAGGGAAGTAAATGAGAATGTCGTTTGCAAATATGTTTTTCTTGACCCAATAACTGTTCAATCTTTGGGCAGCCAAAATCTTCCAAATTTGTCACGGGTAATTTCAAGTATTCAGCTAATAAAACAGATTTTTGTGTACCTTTAGCAAAAAAATGGGAATTTGGGTTCCTCAAACGAATGCTGTCAAAAATTTGATCCAAGTATGAGTAAGGGTATTCACCTTCGTCCCAACGAAGCCCGTGTAGAAATTTAGATACCCAATTGTACGCTTTTTTTCTTCTTTTGATAAATTGTTGAATTGAACTGGTGGCAGAAAATGAATTGTATCAATTGTATTAGCAGAGCAAACGGAAAGTTCCTTTATGATCAAAGGTTTCTTGCCACATTTAAATCCTTCAATATCTAAAATAATGAGATGGTTGAAAAACAATTTTTTAGTTTTCTTTCTTTGGGTTAACATGACTTTCACTCAACATTCCAACAAACGAAATAACTTTGGTTTGAATGCTTTAAGAAATAAGCAAAACGCAATACCTGTCACGTGACCCAGGTAACAGTTTTTTATTGGACAAGGCAAAACATATGTGTACCCAGGACCGGTATGATTTTTTTCTTGCAAATATCCCGCTGCGTCATGCAATATAGCATGTATTCTAAGAAACTTGAAATGTTTCAAGTGTTTGTCGAGCGACGAATTGTCTATTCCAATTAAACCACCATATGGTCTGTTTTTCAAAACAAAATCCAAATTAATATCAGCATCCAAATACAAACAAGTGGCTAAAAAATACTGAAATCTGACTGATTTGTCTGGATATTGTGATTTTAAGTCTATAAAAATTTCATGAATGAGTTTTAAATCGAAAGTTGAAATCATGTTTACTGAACTCAATATAATAAAAAGGGAATAATGAAAAGTATGTATCAATTAAAACTTAACTTTCTCTTCAACAATAAATTTCACAAATAGCACATCAGTATCTACATCAAGTTTTCCATATCCACTTGTCAAAATATCCATTATTTTGCAAAAAGCGGCAGAATGGGGTCCATTAATTAAACTTTCAAATCTTTTCAAAGTTTCTGTATTCATCTCATCTGTTTGAACATGTCTGCTTTCTGTATGTTTCTTTGAAACTGAAGTCGAAACTCTTACGGATTTGTTTGACGTCGACGATGCAGCAGGCGTAACTGTATTATCAATTCGTTTCTGTCCCCCAACGGTCGGAGATTTCTTGCAAACGTTTTGATTTGGTGAAGTTTGTTTCTTAGATGATGTTGCAGAAAGCAATAAATTGGGTAAACGTTTTTTGATTGCAGTGAAATCTAACAAATCGAGATTGGCTGCAACAGGTTGTGCTGAATAAGTGAGAGCTAGTTTAAGCTTGTCAAATAACTCACCGTTTCCTTTGACATCTTTAGCAGGAGAAACTAAGTATTTGAAGCAAGTGAAAATACAAGGAACACTGAAACATTTTTGGGAAGGAAAAAATTGGTTTAATTGTTCCTCTGAATCTACTTGAATCAATATATGGTAATGAATTTTTTTTTCATTCTCGACTGAAAAAGGGCAATATTCAGATTTGAAGTGGCTTCCAAAAACATAATTTTTAAAAGTAGATAAATTAGGAATTTTTTCAGTGATAACAAATTTGAAATTTGGTTGAAATTTTTTGAAATAATCAGGTAACACAACTTCGAACATAGCTTCTGCCATTTTGTAAAGGAAAATTAATTCGGGTCGTGCTTGAAATCCTTTGTGTTTGAGGAAAGTTGAGATTTCCTGGCTCGTTTACAGTTAGATTGTGGTTTGTCTTTGTTTTCAACAGTATCAGAAATTTCACTTGTTTGCGCTCGGATTGACTTTCCCGACTTTAGTAATTTTGAAAATTCTTCGCTGCTTAAGGAAAGTCTTTGTACACATTCAAATTCAGCGCCTTCAGCTGCTTTTTTGAAAACTTTCAGGAATACATAAGTTCCAGTTTGGTCATATGTTTTCAATGTAGCACGCACTAGTCTTTTACTGTTTTCCGAAATATCGAAATAGCAATCGCCAAAATCTTTATCTGCATCTGCTGTGGTGCTTGTTTTGGTTTTATTCATTGTAACGAGTAAATTTTCAAAGTAACTTGATTCAAAACTGAATAGAAAGAAATGAATGGTTCCGATTGATTGTATATGTCTGCAAAAGAAAGCGGCGTTGTATCTATTTTAATTTATATACACATGTAATTTATATCGCAAAGATATTGGATTGCAATTTAGTTCACATGGATAAGTATTTTGTGCATGTACAACTGATAAGAATTTTAATGGGTGTTAAAGGTCACAATGTTTAAACGTTATTTTTGATACAAGCTATTTGTTTGAATGCAATTTAGATAAACATAGAATACCACCCAAGGTAACATAAGTATTTTACACGCCCTCCCTTATTAAACCGATTAAAAACTACATAGGAGGTCTTGAAATTTCTAATTTTAGAAGAACCAATCCCTATTTTAATCTCTTGAGGCGTTTTCACAATTCATTTCAGTTTCATTTCTCTCCGCGTTACGTTTGTCATTTTCTTCCAACTTTTCTTCAAAAATGCCTTGTTATATTATTGCCGGATATTCCAATTACGAAAGAACCATTTTTTATGAAACCGTTCACGGTAATTTTGTAGCAATAATTAACGAAGAAAAAAGTTTCAATTCTGATGAGTGGACTTGTACTCATCACGTTATGATTCCCAAAAATTTTTTACATTTATTCAGTAAACTTTCCTTAAAAAATTCAAAGAAAGACGAAGAACTGAATATAAAGTATTTGAGTTACCTTACAAATTCTGGTAAATATACGGATCCTGACGAGCCTCTTGCTCTTCAGGTTGATATTTCAACTTTATCAAAACCAGTAAAAAAAATTTTGTATAAATACGATTGTGATGTTACTCCGATGTGTGAAAACCAATTAGAATACTTTGAAGAAATTGAATTTTTTGATCGTTTATGGGGAATGGAACAAATTGAGTCACCATCAGTAGTTACCCCGAAAGCTGATCCTTCCCCTGTAGTTTCACCATGGCTTGACGAACCGGGTTGCTCAACTCCAAAGCGTACCCCTGTGGCTACTGTGAGCAACCACATGGAAAACTTAACCCCTTCTCTCTGTCTAGCGCCAAAGAAAAAAAGGAAGTTAACAACACTAGAGAAAGCGCAGGAGTATTTGGACCTTATATAACTTTGAAACTGAGGTTGAGTTTTTTTGATTTTTGTTTGTATTTATTGTGTATAATAATTTAACTTTAAAATTGAGTTTGAGTTTGTATCTTGTATTTGTTCATTAATTATCACACGATTGGGTTCTGATTAAAAATTTATTTCAAAAGCCTTTAAAAATTGAAGTTACAAAAATCATTTATTTTTATTAAATTGACTATTTTTTTTTCAATAAAAAACAAAAAAAAAATCCGTAAAATTTTCATTTTTTCCACAAATAGGATTTAACATATTAACATTGAAGTTCTTATTTACATTAGTGATCTTGACAAAAAACTGAAAAGCATCCATATATATATGCTAATTTTTAGAAAACAAGATTAAAAAAATCAAATTCGTTTTTTGAAAAAAGATAATTAACGTCAAAAAAAAACTGTAAAAAAATAATTTTGGATGAAAACTTATGTTGTCATATGTTTATTCAAATAGTTATCATACAAATTAAACATAATGAAAAATAGTATAAAAGATGTTTAAAACCAACTTTTTGATAAAAATAATTATTTTTTTTAAGGTTTTTTAGTTAAAAATTTGATTTTTTAATTACAAAAAGGAAAAAAAAGCATCAATTTTTTTCTTTTTCTACAAATTGGAGTTACCATTTGATCATTGATACTGTTGTCTCCAAAAATGGTCATATTGAAAAAAATACAAGTATTCATCATCATGCAAAATATTTGAGAAAAATAATAAAAATCAAACTTTTTAATTGATGACTCATCGTTTTTTCATTTTTCCGAAAAAATGCGATTTTCAACCAGAAGACGCAATTTTTTATTATGAGCAAGTGGTGTTATTATGAAATTGCATTGAGGGGCACGACTAATGAGATTGTGGGAGTAGATGTTTTTTCATTAGTCTTCGAGAAAAACGCTAATCCCCTTAATCCCCCCTAAAACAACGAACTCATTTCTCTTTACAGAAAAGTATTTTTTCGGACTTTTTTTTCAACTCGAAAGACAACTGAGACAAATTCATGGTGATATGGACCGTGCGACCGCTCCGTGATTGACATCATTGATAACAATGCGCCTGGAAAGTTAAAAAACTGTCATTTTTTAGATTTTGCTTTACTTATTCATCATTTCAACTGTTTTTGATACTAATTTTGACGTTTTTATAAGATATTCTGTCCCCATGACAACTGGGATATTTAGGATCTATCATGTGTTGTGACATGCTCAACTTTTATTTGCAATTTCGAAAATTTCATCAATTTATAATTTGAATTGATAAAATATAAAATTAAAACTTTTCTATCTTGGCTCTAAAATCATTTTGGATTAAAATTTAGCCCAAACTTGGTTGGCTTAGATTAATTTCTATCGTTTATAATAATTATTAACGTTTCAAACAACAATTTATCTGTTTCGTCCAATCGAATTTGAGTTTGCCAGTTATGGCGGGAAATTCAAATCTAATTCAAATTTTGGCGGGAACTTTAATTCAAATTCAAAATTACGCGCGCAAAACACAAACCGTTTTCTCTACAATTGGTAGACGAACAGTTATGCTTCTCATTTACTGTTGTTTCTGAGTGTAATTTGAGATCACTTGATTCTTTTTCTTTCTTAAAATCAATAGCTTAACTTATTTCAAAAAATGTTCAAATGCAATTTTTGTCCACTGAAATATGCAAATAAGAGCAATAGAAGTCGCCATGAGCGTGACAAACATTTTGTTGAAAAAGGACTTATTGTTTATCGATGCAATGAGTGTTCATTCACGGCTCAAATGCTTTCAAATTTACAAAAACATATTCTTCACACTCATGGTCAACTTGGAGGTGTTTGTGATTATTGTCATTTGGGATTTCATTCGCCCAAAAACTTATCAGCTCATTTACTAGCAACCCATGGTCTTCCTGTTATGAGAGCTGCCTCTGCTGATTTAGCCACTACAAGTGCCGCTGCTAATGCTGCTCTCGGTGATGTGCATGCTGTCGATGAAGACGAAATCAACGGCACCAATCTTCAAAAAAGTGAGTCTGCTTTTTTCGGTGTTCTTGAAACGTATGTGATCGGCGGAAACCAACCCATGGATGAAACTCAGCCGATTGACCTTTTGCAGTTTATGCAAGAGAAAAAAGATGAAATTCAAAGTCTCATAATCGATCGAGTTGCAGAAGGACCTAGAAAAGTTCAGTTCAGCGCTAATTTAGGTTTGGTAAAACCTAAAGTAATAAATGACTCTAGTAAAACTGAGCACGACGAGCGGATTGACATTTATGCAAACTCTGATATGAAACCTGTGATGAGCTTAGGATTAGAAGATGATGAGTTTTTTGAAATGGTCGAAAAAATGCAAGCAGTTTTGGAGACTTTTGCATCTTATGGAAGCGGTTGGGTTTTGCAACATGTAATTCAAGTTTTTGTTAAACTTGCAAAGTTTTCACCAATCCGTGGGTCATCTTATATTGACTTGCCTTTTCGAATTCGAATGTCCCAGAATTTGATAAACATTAGAAATCACGAAGATAATAATTGCTTCGAACTTTGCTTTACCGCTGCTTATAGTCTGAAGCATGGTGTTGACCTACTTCTAACTGATCAACAAAAAGCGAACCCAGCAGCTGCGCGGACACAACCTGATACATACACTGCAGAAAGTGCACACAAAGCCCAAGGTAATTTTGATTCACCCATGAGTTTCGCTTCAATTGGAAAATTTGAACAACTTAACGACGTGCGGGTAAATGTGTTCCAGTACCACAAGGGAGATTTGTTGCCTATGTATATATCAAAACGACCAAACCAAGATAACAGCACCCAAACTGAAATATTTGACATGGACCTGCTTCTCTTGTATGAGCCTGCAAAGCATCACTATGTACTTATAATCGATTTGTTAAAGTTCATCTGCGAAATCAAAGGGTGTAAGTATCGCCCAATTGCACGTTTATGTAGAAACTGCTTTCACATTAGTTGGAGTGATGAAACTCATGAGCAACACATCCAGTGTTGTAAGGATCATGAACCTGCTCTAGTAGTCATGCCTTCAGCAGAAAAAGGTACCAACAGATACGAGTTCAAAAACCTCCAGGCCTTGTGGTTTGTACCACTTGTGATTTATTTTGATTTTGAATCATTTCTGAAACCTGTAGATTCTTGTCCTGATAATCCATCGCGATCATCTACCCGAGTTGTACAAAAACACGAAGCTTGTGGGTATTCATTGGCTGTAATTGAGCACGGAAATTCACAGCCCTACTTCTTTGACTATGACAGCTCTGATCAATGCATGAAAAAGTTTCTCAATCAGTTGCATCAATTAGCGAGAGAGATATATGATCAAAAGCGACGGTTTCCTCAATTTCTAGAAAGCCAAGAATCGTTGAACAAAGAAAACACATCAACATGTTGGATTTGCTGTATACATTTTACCAATGAGCACGAAAAATGTCTTGACCATTGCCATTTTTCTGGAAAATTTTTGGGATGGGCACATGAAAAATGCAACCTCGCAAGACGAACTGTAAATTTCACCCCAGTCATTGGACATAACATCCAGAACTATGACCTTCACCACATTTGTCTCGCATTGCATGAATGCGAGCCAACAAGTACAATGAGTGTTATACCTAGCACCGACGAAAAATATATATCGTTAAGCATTGGAGTCCTAATTAAAACTATAAAAAGGAAAAACGGATCCGAGCAAAAAGTTTTTGAATACCTCAGATTTATTGACTCATGCAAGTTTTTGAATTCTTCCTTGCAAAAATTGGTTGATAATCTACCAGCGGAAAAAATGTCAGTTTTGAACAAGTATTTTGCAAACGAGACGGAGGAGCAACGGTGTCTGATACGACAAAAAGGTTTCTACCCTTATTCGTACATGACCAAAAGAGAAAAATTTGCAGAAAAAGAATTGCCTCCTTTGCAAAATTGGTCCGATGTTTTGAATGGAGGAAAAGTTGCAGTTTCACAAGCGGATCTGGAGCATGCAAGGAAAGTTTTTAGAATGTTCAAATGTCAAAACTTGGAGGATTATCACAACTTGTATCTCAAGTGTGATACACTCCTTCTTGCTTGCGTCTTTGAAGAATTTCGACAAATTAGTCACCAAACTTATGGTCTGGACTGCGCGCACCATTTTAGTGCTTCAAACTTAGCTGGAGACGCCTTCAAACGTATCTGCAAAGACTCGAATGTTCAGCTTTTATCAGACCGCAGGCATCTCGAAATGGTCGAGAATATGATGCGAGGTGGTACTGCATCCGTGTTCCATAGTCGCTTTTTCAAAGCCAACAACAAAGAATGCCCCGACTTCAACCCAGATCAACCTAGCACCTACGGGTTTATGATCGATGCAAATAACCTCTATGGCGGCGTCATGCAAACGGAGAAATTACCGGTGCGTAACTTTGAGTTATTAGAGCATATAGAAGACGAGGTGATTGTGAACCAAATCCTCAACATGACTGAAGACTCTTTGATTGGATTTATATTGGAAGTTGATCTCGAGTACCCAGAAGAACTGCATGAGGATCATCAAGATTACCCTTTAGCTCCTACTAAAGAAAGTGTACCCCAGGATTGGTTGAGTCCCTACCAAACGAATTTACTCGAGCAGATGAAAAATCAAGACATTGCAAGACGTTCAATTGGAAAGACCAAAAAGTTACTGCAGACGCTGCATGACAAGTCAAACTATACAATTCATTACAAACTATTGCAATTGTTTGTTAGGTTGGGACTTAAAGTTAAAAAAGTGCACCGTGTGCTGAAGTTTGAACAAGAAGCATGGTTAGAACCATACATCACATTGAACACGACTAAACGACAACAAGCTAGAAATAAATTTGAGGAGGATTTGTACAAACTACTGAACAATTGTGCTTATGGGAAAACATGCGAGTCGAAGCGCAAACGGATGCTTGTTCGAATAGTTAGAGATTATCATGCCGCTTTGCGAGAAATTAGTGCATTCGAATTTAAATCCTACAAAATTTTTGGAGAAAACTTGGCAGCGTTCACTTCGAACCCAACAAAAATCTATTGGGATGTCCCAACAATTGTGGGAGCTAGTGTTCTTGAGTTAGCAAAGTTTCACATGTATAAATTTCATTACGATATAATGAAACCAAATTTTGAATGTCAACTACTGTATTCTGATACAGACAGTCTCCTGTACCAAGTCAAAAGTGAAGATTTATACCGAGAAATTTCCGAAAAAAGGAATATTTTGAATGAACTTGACTTGTCAAATTACCCGACGAACCACCCTCTCTACGACCCAAAAAACAAAATGGTTGTTTTAAAATTCAAGGATGAGTTTCCAGGAGACATTATAACCGAGTTTATATCCCTCAAACCCAAGCTTTATTCCATTTTGTCCAGAGGTAATTAATTAATTTCTATTTGCCTTATTTGTGAGCACGAATTTCAAAAAATTTTGATTTTTTGTGGAATTTTTTTTGGAAAGCAATTTCTATTTGTGGGCGAAAAAATTTTTTTTTTGTGGGCGAAATTTTTTTTTTTTTGAGGGCGAAAAAAATTTTTTTTGTGGGCGATTTTTTTTTGTGGGCGAAATTTTTTTTTTTTTTTTTGTGGGCGATTTTTTTTTTGCGGACGATTTTTTTTTTTGTGGACAATTTTTTTTTTTTTTGGAAAAAAAAATTTTTTTTTTGTTCGAAAAATTTTTCGGGCGAAAAAGTGTTTTTTTTTTTTTTTGCAAAAAAATTTTTTAATTTTTTTGGGGATTTTTTTTTTTTGTGTTGGTCGATTTTTTTAATGATGACTAATTTTTAAGGTCACACCTGGCCTTCATGTCATTTTTTTTTGTTGCACCTGACCTTCAAGTTAACATGATGTAGCTCCTAAAAAACACAAAACCACAGATTGCATTTGGTTCTTTTTTTACCACCACACATTAGTGATCATCAAAAAATTGATTAGAAATCATATAATTATATTTATAGATTGCAGAAAATTATCGGCGAAGGGTGTATCGAAAGCTGCTCAGAAGATGTTGAGCCATCAGCGATATCGAGACACCTTGACCTCTGGCTCGTTATTCAAAACTGAAAACAGTCGAATCGCATCCGAGTCACACAATCTGCAAACAGTGACTTCGACGAAAACATCGTTATCAGCTTTTGATGACAAACGCTACATCCTCGATGATGGTCAGCAGACTCTTCCCTACGGTCACAAAAACATCTTGGGTCAAACTGTGATTGGCATTGATGATAGTGATGACAACACAGCCGCTGTTAATTCTGACCCAACCGATGATGACGATTTGGAAAAATGGATGCCATTTTTTGAAGATCGTCAACAGCCAGTGTCGTGGGATTGTGACGATTTCCTAGATGGGGTGTCTGAAGAATTCGCTAACACTCAAAACATTAATTGGGACCATCCGGAAATTGATGATGAATACTCTGAGGATAGTTTTGCTGTTGAGAACACACAACCACATCGCTCGCTTCGACAACTGATGGACCAGGTCAATAGCAGTTGGCAAACTCCAGACCCCGGTCTGATTCGGGCAGCAGAAACCAACGACAGTGATATTGATAGCGGGGATATCGCGGATCTGGAGGCCAATACTTCCGATGAGGACGAGTCGTCATTCTTCAACGATTCGTTTTTCGATTATGAAGCAGTTGAAGTAGAAGAACCACGGTCAAAAAATCGACGAATAGATTAAAACACAAAAAACACCACATTAACTTTTGTATAGTAAATAAAATTCAGTTATTTAATATGAGAATTGTCTGTACATAAAATTTGACCTACCGTTTATTCCGCGTTTAGTGTGTATTTAAGTGCGAGATTTTGTTCAGCTTTGGAACTCAGTTAATCTGGGATATAAACATTTTCATTTAAGCGATAGTGTCTTAAGCATACTTTTGTATGTATTTGTATGTAATTTGAGTTTGAATCAAAGTTTTAAGAAGAATTGAGCAAACAGTCTATAGCGCAGTTAAACACTCCGGCTGGTTTCAGAACAAAGATTTGGCAAATCCTTTCCCGCTCCAAACATGTAACCACAACGTTCAGTGGGAATACTCAATAATATACCGAAGTTTTACATGAGGACTATTGGGTATAAAATTATATGTGGTGACAATTAGGATTATTACATGGTGACCATTGCTGATCATTTAATACATGGTGACCATTATGATTTATACCTAATGGTCATCCATGTATGACAACCCCCCCCGATCCTAACGCACTATATGCATACTACTAATCGTAAAAGATTCTTTTTGTTCGATTAGTCTTAAGTTCATACATTTATTTGGTTCCTGCTTCACAATTAATCCGTTCTTTTTTTCAATATTTCTCGAGTTGATTGAACTTAGTCAAATGTATTTTCTGTTGGCTATATTCCAATTTTTTGCGGAGTTATATAAATATAAAAGTAAATATTAAAAACACTGATTTTGTAGAAAAACTTTCAAATTTCAAAGAAAAAAATAGATGCCCTTTAAGCTCTTTGAATTTTTGAACGAATTATGATTGGCGTTTTTTGACTCTCCAAATACGACACTCTCCAAATACGAACGTGTAAATGGCGCAAAAGATCGCGAACGATTGCTAGTTTTGAAAGTGGAATTTAATTTTTAGATTTCCAGCAGATAAAAAGTTTACCCGTTGATCCAGTTTTCTCAAATTGGGTTACTGATATCAAAAAACGGCAATCATAGTTCGTTCAAAAATTCAAAGAGCTTAAAGGGCATCTATTTTTTTTCTTTGAACTTTGAAAGTTTTTTCTACAAAATCAGTGTTTTTTATATTTACTTGCGTTCATTACTCTTTTCCTCTTCTTCGATTGGCTATGTTCTTCGAAATTTGGACATGAATCAGAAATTAATTCGAGCCATTTTATACAGTTAACAAAATGCTCTTAAAAATTGAATTGCCCCACAAGATGGGGTTGTGTTCAGACATTTATCATATATTTCTTTTTAATTTAATTTTTTACCGACAACATATTATTTTTTACACAACAAGATATCTTGGTCTACAGTATTAAATACTTCTTTGTTTGAATAAAATAGATATAGATGGCCTGACGAAAATAGTAGTTTTTCTTAAGAACTATTAATTTCTGCTAGGGAAACGCTCAAAGATCTCTTGAGTAATTAATGTATCTCAACCTGTTTTTAGTTCAAAAAAAGTTAAAATCACGTTAAGTTAATTAATATTTTTAAAGGGTCTTCGTTGCTGTACATCGCAGCCCGAAGCGGTTTTTACGACACCTGTGAGTTTCTTCTGGATAAAGGAGCCAAACCCGGACTAGCTTGTGGATCCTCAGAGAGCACTCCTCTACATGCGGCATCCTATTATGGTCACGATTTAGTTTGCATGCTGCTTATATCCAGGGGCGCCAAAGTTGATGCCAAAAATAAGTTCGGAAACACGCCCGCTGATGAAGCAAAAACACATGAACTTAACCAAAAATTGCAATTATTAAAAAATGGCGACAAACCTTCACCAATGGCTAGATTGACAGGGAGTTTATGCCTTGAAAATGTAACTCATAATGGAAAAACTGTTGCGCGTCTTTTGAGGCTTCAGAATATAGAAATACCTAAGAACTGGCTGCCAGCATGGCATGGAACCAAATACAATTATTTGAATTCGATTCTGAAAAACGGATTGCAACCATCGGGAGCGGTTGTAGATGGCGTTAATGGAGTTAATAACTGGGCGAGCGCTGTGTTCATCTCTCCCATTTTGATATACGCAGGTAATCGGTCCGATCCTGCATCGGACTCGACAGTAAAAATTTTATTAAAAAATGTACTTGAAAGGTGGTTAGAGCTAATTCACCGTGCTGAGTATTATGGCTCTTTTTTTTTCGATTTTTTTTTGCAATTTTTTGCTTTAAAGTGATCGAACTGTCAGCCAAGGTCATAAAATGATTCCTCATGTAGTCTCTAACGACAATTATGGTAGCTAGGGAAACATTAAAAACTTCCTTCAGTGAATTCATCAGTGTGTTTCAATAAGGGTCATTGAACGAGTGTACACATTTGTTTACTCGTGTTTTTCTTAATTTCTAGAGGAAAAACTTGATCAAGCACAAATTTGATTTTTCGCGGTGTTCTTTGTAGTTCCGTTTCTTTTATAGTTCAATTCAAATTCATTTGCTGAAAGGAATTCAAACTCTTGTTTCTGTATGCCAAAGTGCAATTGACGCGAAAATACGTGAGTGATTTAAGGTTCGAAAAAGGATTTAAATATTATGATTTTTCCAGCAGAATAAAATAATTTGCTATTCAACCCAATTTTGGCGAAAGCCTTTGAGCCATAAATATTACTTGAAAGGTTGAATTGGCTTAATTCGACTTACTTTTATTGTTCCGACTTTCGATACGAAAGTAACGGAATATTTGTGCTCGGGGTGGTTTTTTTTTTACTTCAGACGAATTTCGACTTTTTAACTAGCCATTTTTGACGGAGTTTTTTTTACATCATTCGAAAGCTATTGTTTTCCTGAGCCTAAATTTGAAAAGATATTTCAAATGTGATCATTTTTCGTAAAGTTATGAGGGTTTAAAGATTGCCATTTTGGCCATATGGGACAATTAACGCGCGACATATTTCGCGCTATTAACGCGTAAGCGAGATTTAATCCGTCTTATAAATCGCTCCAAATTGGTTGAACGAAGCCTATTTGCCATAATTGATTTGTTATAAGGAACGAAATCTATCTTTTTGTACTTTATATGGCGTGTGGGGGGATGATTTTCATAAAAAATTTCAAATTTTAGAAAAGTATTTTTAATTAAATTTTTAATTTTTTATGCTTTTACTGCTGCTCCATAAACCTTAAAATGCAGTCGAAACATTCAGGGCTTCGGCCTGATACGAGCAGTCTTGTTGTTCCGACTTTCGATACGAAAGTAACGGAATATTTGTGCTCGGGGTGGGTTTTTTTTTTCTTCAGACAAATGTCGACTTTTTAAGTAGCCATTTTTGACGGAATTTTTTTTTATACCATTCGAAAGGTATTGTTGTCCTGAGCTCAAATTTGAAAACATATTTCACCTTTAATCATTTTTCGTAAAGTTACGGGGGTTTAAAGATTGCAATTTGGGACAATTAACACGCGATATTTCGCGCTATTAACGCGTAAGCGGAGAGTTAATCCGTCTTAGAAATCGTTCCAAATTGGTTAAAAGAAGCTTATTTGCCATAATTGGTTTGTTACAAGGAGCGAAACCTATCTTTTTGTACTTTATATGGCGTGTGGGGGGATGATTTTCATAAAAAAATTTCAAATTTTAGAAAAAAAAATTCATTTTTTTTATTTCATTGAATTTTTTAATGTTATTACTGCTCCATAAACCTTAAAAGGCAGTCGGAACATTCAGGGCTTCGCCCTGTTACGAGCAGTCTTGTTGGTTTTGCCATCTCTTAATGTGTAGCTGGATGAAAATAGAATTTTGTTTGTACGCGTGGATCATAGGAAACAAACACATGGCATAGTTACTAGATATCGTTATTTTGACATTTTTACATTGGCAATTAGCAAGCATTATTAATTCGGAATATGTTTTTTTTTTCAGGTTAGCACTTCTCTAATAGATTAAGTGTGATCATTTGATGGTTTGGGGTATAATATTTCAAATTCGGTTTGTACGATTGGCATGAAGTTTTTGTATCGCAAGTGTTGTGCGGCTCTGTTTTGCCTATGTGATGTTTTAACACGAGTGAGCTCGCGAGCATTGTTTTATCACAAAGTGAGCGTTTTTGAAATCCAATTTGCAAATAAAAAGGCTCATTTTGGTTGCACTACAGTTACCTAGTATTGGCAGCTTAATAGGACATGTTTTAAATTTAATCATCGGCAAGTGTATCGTTTCTGGAAGCGTCAGGGGCAAAGTTGTGTAGTGAAGTCGACTTGAATTTTTGGAGTCCGAGGACTAAGGCTGGTTTCCCGTGGAGGATATTTAATTTTCACTTTTCTCTCTTTAAAGTTTTTAAATCTACTTCTGGGCGTTTTTGTCGATTTTGTTTACGAAGTGCAGCTTCGCGTCTGTGTAAAACATTTATCAACAATCTTTTTTCTAATTTCTGTATCAAAAATTGAAACAAATTGTGTGCATTGCTCTTGAGATAACCATGGGTTTTGCAATCGGGTGCTGGATTTTTTTTCCCGTAAATAACTGCTCACAGAATAACTGAAGTTCTTGATAATATCCAAATCTGTTTTTTGCCAAAATAAATGTTTTGAGCATGTCTGTGTTTTAACCTCCCGTTCTAATAGATAATTGCTTTTTATACTGTAGTCTTGTAAGTCTGATTTTAGTATTGTTCACCCTAGTTGCCTCATTGCTTCGTTTGTTGAGCAAAAAAGTTTCCGATCTCCATCTTTTGCGAGAGGGAGTCTTTTGTTTTTTGAGTGATCAAATTTTTATGAAAGCAGTTTTTTCGACTCAACCAGTGTCTGCTCAAGAGCTGTCGGCCTTGTGACCGCTTTATAAGTTTTGTTCTGATGCTTATTTTATTTTAATTATTCACCTTGGCATGCTGTCTTTAAATTTTGGTACATCTAGTTGTGTCAACATTTAAGACTTTTCTCAACTTGGGCGGTTTTCATCGCATTTTCAGCCGGCTTCTTTCTCCAGCCATATTTGTGTTACATCGCAAGTGGTGGTAAGCTTGACGAAATTGTCAACAATGAATTATCCAGATTAGCCGCAACGTCTGACAAAACAAAAAGTAATCTCCTTTTTTACTTTGCAGGTCATCCGACATACTCCGAGCGAGTTGTTATTGACGGCGAGCAATGGTGCGTAATTGTCTGTGTTTTGTGTCGACCGGGATCGTTTGGATCTTACCCGAGCACGATTGTTAGCAATGACCCGGTTGACGGCGAACCCGTAGACTCCGAATGGCGAATTAACGTGGACGGCGATAACCTTATTTGGAGAATGGAGCAAGGTTCGAATTTTCAACCCGTTATAGGTTTAACTTCGCAGATAACATTAAATTCAGTCGTAAAAACCCATGCCAACCAATTCAGATTCACTCAATTTAAGCGTTTTTTTGTTTGACCAAGGCCTTGCAGGTAAATAGTAGGTAACCATCTCTTTGTACTGACCACAATTTGTCCCAGTTTCTAAGCCTGCAGAGCTGATGTCTTTGCGTCTCAAATTTAATGGTACCGCTTAGCTTTATATTTTATGAAGTGTAATTTTTGCTCGATTGGCATAATTAATTTGAATTAAGCACCTCTTCAATATGTGAATTTGTGATAGGTACAATCTCAGCTTGGGAACATCGTAGTTTTCTATATTTCAGTGCTAGAACCAGATTTTGATTTGTAAAACTCAGTATGACTCTATTTGGGCGTGTAAAATTGCGTCCATTCCCGTGGAATTTATTTTTTGTACTGTAATGGAAAAATGTTCAAGGCTCTAAGAGTTCAAGTCTGATGGTGACTGGAGCTGTTCTCGTTGACATCAAATTCTTCGACTCAATTGGAAGCATCGGAGGTTTGACGTATCGCGAGGCTTCCCTGTTGGTTCACACTAACTACTCGCAAAAATGAAGTGTTTGCCTGTAGCGTTAGTTTGAAAGTGACGAGAAATTGTTGTATACAGTGCCGTTAAGTGCAATTTGAATACAGTGCAATTGTAACCTATTTCTATCTTCTGTCAAATAATCTGAATTATAATTGAATCTTTTATATGGGTCCTAGGAGCTGCATGTTAGAATACCTGGGATCTATAATTTGTAAATACTGCAATGAAATCTTGATTTTGTAAATTTTAGTGATTTTTCCTCGAGTGAATGAAATACGTTAAAACTCGTTTAAAATAAATGCAAATAATTACTAAAACATACGTGAACTTTCGTTCATATTTGACTTAAAACCAGCCCTACAAAGGCTGCGTTGTGCTAAAATTGTGACTACTTCTTCTTGAAGTAAATATCTCCTTTTTCGGTGCTTTTTCAAAATTGAAATAATATCAACTGATAGGTGCTTACTACATTTTTATTTGAAAATTATATTTTTCGACGAATAGTTATAATAAGAATCTATATTTTCAAGGTTTTTATTTAAAATTTAACGTCCTTATACCGCAAATGAAGCGTTTGCTTGAAACTTTGAAAAGTGACCGGAAGTGATTGAATACATTGCTGTTAAGTGCAATTTGAATAGTGCAATTGGAACCTATTTATATCTTTTGTCAAATAATCTGAATTGTAATTGAACCTTTTATATAACCGTACGAACCTATTTCTTTCAATTGCAATTTCTTTCTGCAAACCTAATTTTCTTTTGTCGAATTATCCGAATTATAATTGAACATTTAATATAGCGGTACGATTTTCATTTAAGGATACGTGGGTTCTAGATTTCTAAATACTGCAATGATTTTGAATTTTAGTTATTCTGTCTTGAGCTATTAAAATCGTTATGATTCTTTTTAAATAAATATTTAAACATACTTGAATATTCGTTGTTATATGAGTTGAAACCAGCCCATCAACGGCGGTCTTAATTAGTTGTCAACGGCGGTCAACATTAGCTAAATTTATTGTGAAGATTTCTTGAAATGAATATCTCCTTTTCTGGTGCTCTTTTTTGTAATTGAAATTATATCAACTGATAGGTGCTTACTAAAATTTTTCATATTTTTTGACAGAATTATACAAATAGAATTTATTTTTTGAAAACTTTCTTTCAGGCTGAAAGTCATATTTACACTGAACCCAGAATCAAGTTTTAATCGTTGGTTAACAACTTGATTACTAAATCTTTTCACTCATTTGGTCAAGGTGATTTCGTCAACATTAGATATAATTTGATTGTCTCCATGTAATTTTAGCATGTCCGGTGGTCTATCTCTTTGTTTTTCTCTATTTGATATAAAAGGCTTTAGCCTATGACTTACTGGTTAAGTCGAATGTTGATAGCGAAAAAAACTTCCGGAATTTTTGTGTGTGTACTTTTTAGGACCCTTCGGCAAAAATTTTCTCTTTTCAGAAAATTTTTCATTTTTTTTTCTTCAAAAACGACTCGACCAATTTTCAAAAAAGTAACATCAATGGGAAGCAGGCCCACTATTATATGTGCCTGCTTTATTCTATATTCTTTTTATACATCAATTTGCTTTCTACAGCTTTCCAAAAACAGCTTTCTACAGCTCTTTCTGAAAACAACTCAATCTGATATCAAGGGTTTAATCGAGGTTTTGTGAAGCCTTCTTGCATAAGTTGCTACGACTTAAAGTTTGTACAAAAAAATATGTCTCTGGGAAGTTTCCAAAATCACAAAAACTTTCACTCATTTTTTAATAGACATCTAAGGTTTTAAGTGAAGCCCACTTTTTAAATTTCTTAAATTATTTGTTTCATCCGGCATCAGTACAACAAAAATCAAAAATTATCAAACAGGTACATCCGGCTCAGCTGCGCCTCTTGTGTGTGTGCGTGTGTATGTGTTTGAGGAGTTGGAATTCAAGTTTCGAGTTTCAAAATATTTGATAGCTCTAAATTTTTATGACATTTTTTTCTCGGGCAAACTGGTGTTTGCTCAACCAATGTTGGCTAAAATTTTGCTGCATAAGTTTTGTTTTGGTGCTAATTCAATTCTGGTAGTCGTTTTAATTGACACATTTTTCTTCAAAATGAACTTAAGCAAATCAAAGCCCGCGTGTGGAAAATAACAGTTTTTCGAGTTGTGGGCTTTCGTCTTTTCTATCTGCTAGCTTGTCATGTTTCTGTTTTATTGCGTAAATGTGGGTTTTTGCTGAGGGACCTTTCACATTTGTGTAAATGTGACCTTTTGCAGCTGATAGCAGTCATTAAAAACTATGCCTAGCCAGTGATTGTCGCCAGTTAACTTGCTGCTGTTACTGTTGTTATAAAGTTTTCTCAGACTTTTACCCGGGGCTATCTATCCAGTCAACTGTCTACCTAACCATCTAACCAACCAATCATCCATCTATGTTCAAGCATAATAATTTTGCATGTTTACCGAAAGAGTTTTTCATGTTTGAGCTATATCATATATTGCAATGCTTAAGAAAATTTTCACTTAGTTTTCCGCAAGGTCATTAATTTTCAGTATTTTTTTTTTGCGAGGCGAAATAAGTCTGTCTGTCTGTATACCTGCTTTGTTAATTAATTTGATTATGTCTGTCTACCCGTCTCCTAATTTTTAACTTTCATCTATCTATTATATATTTAAATACGGGCTTCACTATCTCGCCATGCTAAGGCTTTTTCAACGTATTATTTTTACATGTTTAACAAAAGAGTTTTTTTCATGCTCATGCTATATCGTATATTACTATGATTAAGGTTTTTTTTCGATTTTCCAGTTTAAGTTCAGTGTTTAATTTATCAAGTTTGAAATTAACAACCTAATAGTGGGATGTTGTCAGAGTTTTCCCAGCTTTTGCGTTTCTGGCCTCCATATATGAATTACCAAATCCTTGTAGTTTACGAGATAGGCAACTTTCGAGATTTTTCGAAAATTTCTAGAAAAACTAATTTTAAAATTTTCTCAATTTTTGAAATTCTCGTCCTTTAGTTAGGTGCTGTTAGGGTATTCTCAGGAGTTGCGAATCTGGCTCCAAATCTGACTTTCGAATCCTTGTAGTTTTCGAGATATGACGTTTTTTATGATATTTTAAAAAAATGTTCAAAATTTAGATTTTAAAAATTTCCAAATGTTGAAGATCTCAATCGTGTTATTGGAATCTGTGAGGAAACTCTCAGGGAGTTGCGAATCTTGCCACTGAATATGGTTGCTCAATTATTTGTAGTTTTCGAGATATGACGTTTTATAGGATTTTCTCAAAATTTTTCAGAGAACTTAGCTATAAAAGTTTTCACAAAACTTGAAATTACCATCTATGTAGTGAGGCTTTGTCAGGGTACTCTCAGGTGTTGCGAATTTCGCCTCCAAATTTGACTGCTCTAAACCTTGCAGTTTTCCTGATATGATGTTTTTCGTGATTTTTTCAAAAAATTTTCATGAAAATTAAATTAATTTTTTTTTCAAAGCTTTAAATTCCTAACCTGTAGTTGGGGGTAGTCAGAGTAATTTCAGTGGTTGTAATTTAGGACTACAAATAAGAATGCCCAAATAATGTTAGTTTAAGAGATAAGACCTTTTTTGTGATTTTTTTTGGAAATTTTCAGAAAACTCAAATTACAAAATAATTCACTAAAGTGAAATTCCCAATCCTGTAGCTGTGTGCTGTCAGAGTAATTTCAAAGATTGCGATTATTGCCATCAAATAAGACTGCTGAAATCTTGGTAGTTTTCGAGATGTGAATTTTTTGCTGGTTCTCAAAAATACCTTTTTTTGGAAACTTAAGGTTACGTTTCTCAAAATTTGAATTTCTCAAAGTTGTAGTTGGGTACTAAAAGAGGACTCTCAAAAGTTGCACATCTTGCGTCCAAATGCGACTTCTCAATTTCTTGTAGTTTCCCAGATGTGACATTCTTTAGTTCATTTTAAATTTTCGAAGAACTTATAAAAAAACTTCACAAATTATTATGGTTCTTCAAAATTTGTATGAAGAACTTGAATAAAAAGCTTTGCAAAATTTGTAATTACGAACCTTGTAATTGGGTGCTTTCAGAGTACACTCAAAGAAGTCAGATCTTTTTTCCAAATATATGCGGTTTATTATGAGTACCGGAGGTGCGTTACACGGTAGTACTCAATTAAAACCGTGATATATAACAATCTATCTATATTTATCTATAATATATTCGAAAGCATATGACACATATCTCGCCATGTTTAACGAAAAAAAATTTGCACTTCACGGTTTATCGTATTTTGCTATGCTTAAGAATTTTTTTAGATTTCCCTGTTTATGAATGCTAGTCCAATTGAAAGGTCCGGCTGTAAGGCTGAGGCTATAATGCCAGCATGAGAGGGAGAGGTTTGAGCTGTGTAGCGTAGTGTCCAGGAATTTTCGTACTTCTATTTATGTAATTGGCGTTTTTTTTGCGTTTATCTCACCAATTTTGAAATTAGTAGCCATATAATTGAGAGCTGTCAGCGTTGCACCATGGGTTGAAAAATTGGCCTCCAAATTTGACTATCTAAACTTTTTTAGTTTTCGGAATATGACGTTTTTCTATGATTGTTTGAAACATTTTCCTAAAAAAAAACAGATTAGAATTCATAGTTTGCACAAATAAAGGTGGCTAGGGGAAAGTCTACGGTATGTCACTTAGGGGGTGGGAGATTGTACGCTTGGTCTCAAGATTTTTTTGCTAACAGGTCGCGCACCAAGTTGCATATTGCAATTTGTTTGACTTTGTGTTTGAAAAGTGAATTTTAGTTTTTAGTTTCACTGAGCGTGGGAAGGACATTTTTATAGGTCGTGTTGAAGTTTTTGGTAGAAAATCTTGAACGATGTTTACGCTCAATGATATCTTTTAACAGTTCGACTCCATTGGTTTCTTTAAAGTTCATTTCAATTTTATCTGCTGAAAGAAAAACAAATCACGCTTATGAATAGCGAAAGTTCAGGTGGCGTGAAAAACAAATCGTGGGGGAATATAGCTTCGAAAGTAAGTTATGAGTTTCAAAATTTCCAGTGGATCCAGTTTGACCCAGTTTTCAAAAAACATCCAGTCTCAAATTGATCTACTTAAATGAAAAAATATTGATCACGAAAGGTTCTTAGAAATTGAAAAGCTTTGTACTTCTTTCTTTCGTAATTTGAAAGTTTCAAAAATCAGCACAACTGTTTCCTTTAGTTCACTGACACTCCAATTTGCAGTTGGCTATGTTTTGCAAAATATAATTGTATTATTGTGATATTGTCGATCTACTTTATTTTAAAACAATTGTTACGACAACTTCACTGAAATTGACTGCCATTGTTCCTTCCTTTTTTGCCATTTTTAAGTACTTCAAGCAAAGGAACTGATCGAATGTTTCCTTGTTTTAATTACGCGTTCAATCATACAAAAAACTAATTAGTCTGATGAGTTTGAAAGGTTTTTTTTTTCAATTTGTCTGAGTTAAAATTACTCTCGATTATTTAAATTTTTCGATTTAAACAGTCTATGAACTTTGTGAAGACTCTGATATAGCTCGTGAACTTTTTTGTCGTTTTCCCTGGAAAAGTCTGCAGATTTTTTCAGGCTCAAATTTAGTTTTTTTTTGAGTTTTCACTTTGGTTTTTAAGTTTCCAAATTGAAAGGAAGGCAATTTTCACTATTGAGCAAAAAGTGTAACGGTCAAGACAAACGTGATCGACTTCTAGTTTCGAAAGCGGTTTAATTTTCAGACTTCTCTGCGATATAAGTTATCTATTGAACCTGTTTTCTCACAATGGGTTATTCCTATCAAAAACTTTTCAATAATAATTTTTTTTGGTTTAAGTTTCTTAAATTGAATTTTATTTTATTGAATTTTATGTAGGTTTGAAATCAATTCAGTATTTTGTGGTGCACTTGCCTTCAGTGACTCTTCTCCAACTATCTGTTGGTTATGTTGTTTGGAATTTGGAAGCGGATGTTTTAAAAACATTTTCTGCTTCCTTGTTCATTAACACTTCTCCGACTGTCTTGTAGCTGTTTTTTTTTGTTTTCTGTAGTTTTTCAATTTTCGTTTTTTTTCATCAAATATGCGCCGTTTTTCACTAATGAATAAGAAGCGTAGCTTTGCCTCTGTCAATATAACTTCCGATGAACATTACGATTAAATGCATAGATGATTTTTTTATGTTTGCAAAAGCATCTGTGCACAAGTTTTAGGTACTAATAGGAACTATTTTTTGTCATCAATTTTGGCCGATCAACACACAAATTTATCTAAAAGCACCTTGGGCACCGATATAATTTTGAGAGCTGTGCGTCAAAAATTTACCCAAAACAGCATTTTCTTTTTGTGTTGCCTGCGGTGCTGATATTTTTGGCCAATTGGGTCTAATTGGCGTTTCAGGAGTGCTCAAAAACATTTTCGGACGTCCTTAAAAAAGTTTCAGCGTCATATTCGGCCAATATCGAAAGTTGTCCAAGTTTTTGTCGAAAGTTTTTCATTCTTATCTTAGTCAGTAGGATGCAGTGAATGGATCCTTGTCTTAACTGTTTTGAAATTTCTGTTTTAATTTTTTGCTAAAACTTGAAAAATATCTCATTCATCCCGTTTTTACAAATATTTTGTGTGCAGTCAATTTTGTATCAGTGTTTGTCCAGTTAATTTTTGTTCCGCGTGAATCTGGTAGATAATTTTGTTTCTCAAGTGCTAAGAAATTCGACATCGCCTTTGTATTTAATTGAAAGGGCTATGTTTTTTTAGGATTTGTGCAGTTATAGAATATGTAAATCATTGTTGGATTTTCCTTGATTTATATATATTTTTTCAAATAAGCTTGATGTAAACTGAAATATTATTTTACCGATGGCTTGTCGAGTCCGGCGACTGAAACCATATCGAGACGATGATCACGTGACCAACGAACAATATGGCGAAGAGAACACATATTGCTACCAAGCGAAAGGCGGTTCCTGGGTTTACATTCCTCAGTTCATCAACCCATACCATAATTTTCAATTGAGAAAAGGAGCAAGTATCGGTGAATGTAAAACCGCATTTCGTGACCTGGTTTCAACTCCTAACCGCCAAAAACGCATGTTAGTTGCATACTCTTGGCACATGATAACGAACGAAGTGCTTTATTGCATTGGAGAAAGGACAGTTTGTGACGTGTTCGATTATGCAATTAGTGGTGACACAAAAAAATCTGAAAGCTGAACTGGCAGAATACCCAGGTGCACTAGAATGCACAGATACTTCTGGTAAGAGCGCAAATAAGTTGTCTCATTCTTAGACTGAAATTTTTGGTAACTGCAAAACTTCTGCGTTGAAACTTCTTAGGGTTGTCTTACAAAGTTTCGCAACACATAGGCTCTCAATCCTTTACTTTTTGTGTGTAACCGTTTGAAAAGTGCGGTTACGTCAATATCTGGTTATACGACTATGAGTGGTACGATTTTTGCTCATTGATGATTAGGCATTTGTTTTCCAAATTTTTGTTTGAGGCGAAGCGTCTTAAGTGTACTAAAGTTTTTGAATTGATTTTATCCTCATTTATGGCTAGACCTTTTTTCTCAAATTTTCTTTAAGGCAAAGCGCTTTGAATATTTTAAAATTAATGTTTTTGCTGAATGATGATGACTTGGCGATTGTTTTTCATACTAAGACAAGGCTCTGTCATTTTAATGAGATGAATATGTTGATCTTTTTTTCTCATTGATAATTAGGCGTTTTCCCCTAACGTCTGCTTAAGGCGAAGAGCTAATTGTGTATGAAATCTTTTGTTTTGATATTTTTGCTCATTGATGGCTTGGCGTTTGTTTCCCAAATTTTTGTTCAAGGCAAAGCACTACTAACGTATCAAACTAAAAATATTGATATTTTTGCTCATTGATGGCTAGGAATTCGTTTTCCAAACTTGTTTAAATGATGCGGTGTTAATTTTTTTGTCCATTCATGGCTAGGAACTCAAATTCTAAATTTTTGCAAAAGGCAAAGCGTTATTAATAAAATATACTTTATGTATCATTATGTTTGCTGACTGATAGCTATGCTTTTATTTTCAAACCTTTGTTAAGGCCAACCGCTATTAATTCCGAAATTATTTGCAGCATAATAAGTGTAGTCATCTGCAAACAATTTTCTAAACTTTTTGATTAGTTTAGCTCATTAATTTTTAAAGCTCATTAATTTTTTAAGTGAAAAAAGGGTCTTAAGTTTAAGGTTTCTCCATAAAGAGTTTATTTAATATCCACAGACTTTTCGCATCTATTTCTTATGTGCGAAATTAAACTATTTCCTTGGTTCGTAAGTTTTTTTTGATTTAGAGACACGTTTTATAGCGTTTATTTAAAAGAGTTATTTTTAGATGTCCTGCGACTGATAACTTTTTTTTGGTGATTAATAATTTTGTTCGAAAGAGTTGCAACTAGAAGCGTGTAATGTTTTTAAACTAACTTTGCTTATTAAATAAACGTTTCTTCAAAATAATTTCTAGGATCTTCGTTGCTGTACATCGCAGCCCGAAGTGGTTTTTACGACACATGCGAATTTCTACTAGATAAAGGAGCCAAACCCGGATTCACTTGTGGCTCCTCAGAGAGCACTCCTTTACATGCGGCCGCCTATTATGGCCACGATTTGGTTTGCATGCTGCTTATATCCAGAGGCGCCAAAGTTGCTGCCAAGAATAGATTTGGGAATACACCCGTTGACGAGGCCAAAACCGATGAACTTAAACAGAAGTTACTAGAATTGAAGAAAGGCGATATAATTGCATCTTTGACTCAGTCCGTACAGAATGTGAACGCTGAAAATATAACTCATAGGGGAAAAACTGTCGCTCGTATTCTGAGGCTTCAGAATATAGATATACCCAAGAACTGGCTGCCAGCATGGCATGGAACCAAATACAATTATTTGAATTCGATTCTGAAAAACGGATTGCAACCATCGGGAGCGGTTGTAGATGGCACGGCAATCAGACCCCCAAAGGGTCATTACCAGCTGGGGTCAACTCACTTTGGAGTTAATAACTGGGCGAGCGCTGTGTTCATCTCTCCCAGTTTGATATACGCAGGTAAGTTGGTCGGATCTTGCCTCAGTCTTTGAGACTTGAAATTTATGAAATAACAGTTTGGCTTGTGTGTGCGTGTGCTTCACATAAAAACTTCCAGTTGCAGAACTTTATTGGCAATAATCATAGGGCATTTTTCGGCTCTTCGAGCGTAGTTACCGCTTGGTAAATTTGTGTCACTCAAATGCTAATTCAACGCTGGGAAATCTGTTTATCGGCATCTAAATTGAACAAAGTTGAGACGAACGCAGAGTTTTTGCTTGAATTTTACGCTTCGTTTCTGAATCATAAATTGATACAAACTAAATTCATAACTTTTGAAAGCATAAATAACGAGTTTTTCAGAATGGCTGCTATGTCTCAATTAAAACATTTAGTAGCCTGTTTTTTTTACCTTGCAGGCCATCCGACGTATTCTGAGCGAGTTGTTCTCGGCGGTACGCAATGGTGCATCATAATCTGTGTTTTGTGTCGACCGGGTTCGTTTGGATCTTACCCGAGCACAATTGTCCGCGATGACCCTATTGACGGGGAACCCGAAGACTCGGAATGGCGAGTTGACATGGAAGGCGATGATCTCATTTGGAGGATGGCGCAAGGTTTGAATTTACATCGTTGGGGTATAATCCATAAGTAAACAAAGATAGCCCATTTGGAGAAATAGCACATATTGTTCCGACAACAGTACTATTATTGAAGCAATTAAGAGTTAAGCAATCGAATTGAAAATGGCTAAAGTTACACTAAAACACATAAGAAGTGCGCTCTTACTCAAATAAGATACATTTAAAAAATATTATTATTGGGAATCCGAGTTACGTGTGAAAGGGCCATAGTATGATATCTCGTTTGACCTCCTTTGAGATTTCCTTGAGGAAAAAAATTATGGAATTCAGAGAATTTCGAAAAAAAAACTAACATGCAATAACTTTTTCAATTTTGTTTATTTTACCAATTTTCCTGTTGTTTTTTTTCCAATGAAAGGCGATGAAATTAGTGAATGAGATGATATAATAGCTAAAATAGTGACTAAACTGCTGGCGAATTCAGTTAAATTTTTATTTTTACATGCGAGCTAAAGAGCGTAGTTAAATGTTACGAATCAACTTTTTTCTAACCCAACTCGCAAATAAAAGTGCTCATTTGGTGGCAATTTTGCTCTATAATATTGGCAAATAAGTGGTTTTTGTTGAATCTGCTTTGCTTGTGGCTCTTACCTTTTTTAGAGCTACTTTTTACGAGTTGCAGCTTCGCTTTTGTGTTGTTCCCTCATTCTATCTCTTTTATGAGATTCGTTCAGCCTTATTTTACGAAGTACAGTTTTGCGTAAGTGACAAATTATCACAATAGGAATAAGAAAAGAGCCAAATCATGTTTTGATTGAGGTATCTTGAGCTCTTGGATATCTGAAAAATTGTGATAGGTAAAAATCCCATAATTAGAACCAACCAACTCAACTAACTAGCCTCTGTTAAAATATCTACGCTAAGAAGTGGCTATATAAGAAAAAAAACAGATTTTTGTTTGTGAAGCTGAATATGGATTTAATGGTGATATTAGATAGCTTTTGATTACTTTGGGAAATAACCTCATTGCATAAAAATAGTTTATTTAATTTGTTTTTGAGTTTTCTGTTGTCAGATATGTTTTTATAACGGGAAATTGTTCAAGGTTCTACGAGTTCAAGTCTGGTGGTGACAGGGGTTGTTTTCATCGACCTCAAATTCTTCGACTCAATTGGAAGCGACAGAAGTTTGACTTATCGCGAGGCTTCCAAGTTGGTTCACACTAATTACTCGCGAAAATAAACTGCTTATCTGGATCGTTAGATGAAAAGTGACATGAAGTTGTAAAATAGTGCTTTTAAGTACTGAGATTTTTCTATTCTATGCTTTATCAAATAATTTGAATTTAATTGAACGTTTTATATGGATCCCACTAACTTCAATTTTAGATAATGGGCTCTAAATTTTAAAAACTTTTCGTTGAAATAAATATGTAGATTTTTTTGAGCCAAACAATTCTTGAAACTGAATGAAAAGAAGTGTAGTTAAACCTACGTGAACATTCGTTCATTGTGATTTCAAAAAGGCTGCTGCTTTACCGAGCTAAAATAATTGTGAAATTTTCTTGAAATATTTCTATCCTTTTCCGATTCTCTTAGCTAAATTTAACATAATATTAACTGAGAGGTGCTATTAACCATTTTATTCAAAAATTAGATTTTGCTCTAATTATTTTAATAGAATTTTTAGTTTTTATGGTTTTTATTTTAAGTTAATTTTCTTATTATAATTAGGTCTTTGTAACGCTGGTCTTCGAAGCAATTTTTTTTCTGTTAACCTTATTTATATGGATCAACTCTAAATTATTGGCTCAAAACTTAGTTTGGGTTGCATGACATGAGAATTCGCCAAATTTTTCTGTCAGATAAAACAAACTCACTTGTTACGCTTGCGATTATCACAGCGTTATCAAATCGAAATGTTGAATTTACGTGTTAAAGAAAATCAATCGAACCATTTGGTAAATTCTGTTATTTCATCAGCAACAGATATATTTTGAATGTCTGTTTTTTTTCGAAGTTTGTTTATTGTAGTCGGCTTACACACTTATTTTGCTAAATTTGGTATTAAAAGTATTGGCCTTATTAACTGATATTGTGCCGTTTTATGGCTAAAAAGTTTACAATGCGTGCGCGTGTGGTTTTGTGTTTGTGTGAGTTTGGAGACTTGGAATTTTTGAGTTTTTTTTTTCGACTCTGCGGTTGTTCACTTACTTTTTGTCTGCTAGATTGTCAGGCTATCTTTGTGTTAGTATCTTTTTTTATATTAAATCAGGTAGCGTAATATAATCATCGGAATGGGTCAAGTAATATATCATATTATAACCCTTCCAGTGTGAGTCGAACGATTTTAAAGTGTTTTCTATCATTGGTCCCATTAATGAGAAAAACCGCTCTGAAATTTTTGAGTTTAAATTTAATTTCGAGCGATTATAAGACATCATCGCTGGCTTTACTCGCTCAGAAGTAGACTAAAACTTTTATTTAAATAGTGAAAAACTTAGTTTTTCTTCCAGAAAATTAGTTCTGGACTTTTATTTAGCGCCTCCTTTGCAATAAATTATTTTAGAATTCAAAATTTTATTCTGCAAAAAATCAAGTACAGTTGTTAACATTTTTAAATTTTTTTCGAAAAGAACTGTTGTCAAGTATGTCTAATTCTCTAACGTTAATGTTATACCCGTTCGTTTTGTTTTCTCGTCACATGGCGCACAAAACACGACACTAATTTGAAAAAAAAAACTACATTTTTTGTAGTTTTTTTTAACATGGTCGGAACATTCTGTCCAAATTGCCCATCAACCAGCTATCATTCCTTGGTTCATCATTGATCGGATCAATTTCGTTCTGCGTGTTTAATACGCAAAATTAGGTACCCTGGAAACTGTATCCGCAAAATAAAGTACTCTGGAGATTATATGAGGTTGAGTGATTATCATATCCAAGCCCTTTCTGTGGTGATTAGGACTGCAAAAATAATCCAATTTGCAATTTTTTTCCTTGACCAGAAAAGGCGTTATAATATTTTTTGTTTTGACTAATGTTACTGACTAATTTTGAAGACTGTGCTTTAGCCTACTTTTGTTAAAATGCGTTAACTAATTTTTTAGTTACCCGTTTTTAAGGCTTAGTTGTTTCCCCTTGACGCGACACGACACATTTTGGGGAATACAAAATAAATCTCTGTGTAACGGAATTTTCTGACCATTTGCTCAGTTCCCAAATGTATTCTATTACTTGTATGAAATATTTTTATTACATGTCCTATTTTTCATTTTGCTCTAATATCTAATATAATCAATATGTTCTAATAACCAACTCGCGGACCTCTAACCACTTTCAGTGTTTTTTTTTTCAGGTTGAATGGTCATTTTGAACTCTTGAAAGTTTCGAGGTTTATCCTGGATAAATTAGTGTTGAACAGACAAAATGAGTGACACTGAAGCAATAATCCGACTGCCGCTCATTTTCCAGGTGGACAGTTGCGTGAACACAATCATGAGCGACTTCTACAACTACCATTTCATACCTTCAGTGGTGCAGGAAATATTCGCAGTTCCTGTAATTTTAATTCTCCTCGTTTGCACGTGTATTTTGATTACATGGCGAAATAATTACTTGTTGGCGTATTACAGCTCCGTTATCTCTTTTCTATGCATTCTTTTTTCGTTCGAAACTTGTCTGAAGTTTCTTAACATAGTATCAGAAAGTGTTTCCTCGAAAAACGAAAGTGGCGACCTAATTTGGCACTGGAGTCAAACAGTTTTAATCCTGTTGTTTTCTGGCTGCTTTTTAACAGCATCGTATATAGTTAACCCATTTTTGGGCGTCAAATATTGTCCAGTTTGGTTCTTTCTAGTTTACATGCCTACTTTTCTATTTATATTTCTTCCTAGTTGGGCTCAAATTATTTCATTAGTTTTGTTTTTCTCAGTAGCCCCTTTGGCACCCGTTTTTATTCTTATCAAACACGAAGGATCTGATTATTACAGGAAAGCAAGACAGCTCTTCAATCTTTCAGCTAACACAGGTCATTTTGAGTTTTTAATTGGATATCTTTTGGCAAATGTCGATCGCAATTTCGTCTTCAATATTCTGATTCTATACTGGTGCTGTCATCAAGGATACTCAACTATACCGACTTTATTCGACTATATTACGCAATACGCCGACAACTCAGGCACGAGAAATGAACAATCTTCGTTAATGCATGAACAAATTCCGCCGACGAATGAAAATATACACGATGAGAATAACCATGATTTCGCCGTTTCTCCTGCGAGTGAAATAGAAATAGTTACTATCAAATTAGTTTTTAGGAGTTTTGTGCTTAACTGCACTAAATCGTGGGCTTTGATAGCATCTACGAGTGCAGTTTTGACTAGAGTGGCGAAATTGTTGGATCGAGTTTTGTCGTTTTTACTCGAGACGAGAAATGAAGAAGAGGATTTTGGAACGTTTTGTGCTTTGCTGTACTTAATTGCTTCAATACAATCACGTAAGAGTATCTAAATTTTCAAAAATTGTTTATTTGTTGGCTTACGTTTGATTTTGAAAAAAGTCTATTTTGTTTCCATTGATATTAGTGGATAATTTAAATTTATAAAGCAATCCCTACGAAATCAAAAACCATTATTTTAGTTTAAGCTTTTACACTCCCTTGGTATATATCACTGTTTGTTTTGACAACGCCTTGCGAAAATGTTCGATCTTTTTTTGTAAGTTGACCAAATTTAGTTTGAGAAGTCTCCATAATTTTAACTAGAAAAAGACAAGTCCAAAACGCCGTTGTATTGCAATTTTTGGAGGGTTTGACAATCTATCTATCTATCTGTCTATTATCTATCTATCTGTTATCTTTTATCTATTATATAATTAAATGCGGGTTTCACTATCTCGCCTTGCTTAAGCTTTTTCAACGTATTGTTTTTGCATGTTTAGCGAATGATTTTTTGCACGTTTAAGCTATATCGTATCTTGCAATGCTTAAAAAATTTTTTCGATTTTCTAGCTTGTTTGTTTTTTTTTAGTTTGAAATTAGCCACCCAAAAGTGTGATGCTATCGGGTTACCCTAGGGGTTACAAACTGTGCCTTCAAATTTGAATACCCAAATCTTTTTTACTTTACGAGATACAATGATTCTTCGGATCTTTTCAAGTTTTTTCATAAAAATAAGAATCAAAAATTCCAGAAAAAGTGAAATTCCCAACCATGTAGTTGGGTGCTTTCAGGGTACTCTCAAGGGTTGCAAAGGTTGCCTCTGAATGTGACTGCTCAAGTCCTTTTAGTTCCCGAGATTTGACGTTTTTTATGATTTTTTCAAAGAAATTATATATTAAAAGCATAACAAAAATTGAAATTCTCAACCCTTGATTTTTGAGTGCTGTCAGAATACTTCCAGGATTTCCACATTTTGCCTTAAAATATGACTGCTCAATTTTTTTTTAATATCCGAAATATGACGTTTCTTAAGATTTTCAAAAAATTTTTATTATCTTAGATATAAAAAATAAAAAATTTAACAAAAGTTGAAATTCTGATTTTTATAGTGTTAGTTGCTGTCAGGGTACTCCCAGGCAGTGTAAATCTTGCCTCCAAATGTGACTGCTCAAATGCTATTAGTTTTCGAGATATGACGTGTTTTCAAAATTTGAAATTTCGAACCCAAAAGTGGGTTGTTCTCAGGGTACTATCAGAGGGTGCAGATCTTGCTTCAAAATTTGTTTGTTCAAATCATCTTAGTTTCTGAGATATGCCGTTTTTGTTTTTTCAATTTTTTTCTAAAATCTAAGATCCAAAATAATTTCCAAGTTCGAAATAGTTAGCACAATGGCGGGGTGCTCTCAAAGGTAACCTGAGGATGTTTGTCTGTACTCCAATAATGACTGCTCAACTCCTTGTGCTTCCTTAGATATGAAGTTTTTATCCTTTTTGAAAGTCTTCAAAAGTTATAATTCAATTAAACACTTTTCAAAATTTGAAATTTTCGACCCTTGGTGGGGTGGTCAGATTACTTCCAGCGGATGCATATATGGCCTCTCATACTAATATTTTACAATAAAAAAGTGATATTTTAAAATCAATTACGCTGGATTATGTCTCCCATTTATCATTTAGCAATAGAAAATTATTTCATTTTTTATATGGAAGGTGCAGTCGTATCCTGTCGTCTATTTCAGGGTTTTGTTATAAAAACCTTTAATCAAAACTATTTTTATCGTTCAAATGTGAAATCAAAAGCGTTGTTAGATTCTCCCGTACTTCTTTACGGTTGCATTTATTTCGCTGTTTTTTTTCATATAATTTATGTATAAGCAACTTATATTTATATTTGACTCGTGGCTTCATTAAAATTTGTGTATATTGGCGCCTCTAGAAAAAAATGTTGTTCGTATAAATTCGTTGTCATTAATTAGTACCAATGGGGAGGGGGCAGGGCGCTCACACTTCTCACATCCGCAACTGCCTATTATACCACCCTCAACCAGAGCCCTCTTTTAACTTATATCGCCAAGTTTTTCACTGTTTGCGTAGACCTGGCCTACTTGACCCCGGATGAACAATACTCTCGTTTCCTGAAGAACTGTCTGATCATGCTGGTGGGTATCCTCCACTTCTCTCACATGTCATCCCAGTCTGTAGTGGAGGCAATGGGAGCCACAAATAACAGGAGGCCAATCAGGTGCAGTTGAAAAGTGATGTCCATTGAAGTATACAATTGGAGACTTAACTTAAAGAAACCCCCCCCCCTCGATAAAAAAGTCCCTGTCACCTTCCCCCACCATAGAAGTTTTTCCTTTTCGTTTTAGATTGAAACGCTATAATGGCTAAATGCACGATTTTACAATGCAAGGCATGAAAAGTAAATGGGCTCAACCGTAAATTCATTACCATGCAAAGTTTCATTATAGAACAACGCTTGAAAATTTTTAAAAATGGTATTTCAAATGAGTTCGAGAGGTGGGGAGATATTCGGAGTTTTTTTGGGAGAGTTAATTGATAGTTGCGGCAATTTTTGTGACCTTAAGTTGTTTTTTTTTTGGGGGAAATTCGTAATAAATGGTGAAAAAATTAGGCATCATTAAGGATCTGTTAAACAGAACAGTAAGTAAGAATACACTGTTATTTATCCAGGCATATCAAAATCTACATTCTTATCATTGTGGAACTTATTACCGCCTTCTCCGTCATCAACTACGTTCTCAGTTTTCCTATAAAAACCTGGAACATTGCCGTATCCCTTTTCACAGCCGAAATCATCTTCAAAGTCTCAATGTTGATTGTTATTTACCTATTTTTCTACACCTGGGATTCATTACCTCTAAAAAAGTATATTAACCAGGATTTTGACGACATGCTGACCAACATAAAATTGTTTACAAGTTGCATTCTGTTTATGTTTGGATGTGCTGTATTTATAAATGGATGTTGCATTCTAATTTTTGATGCGGGTGGAAAATTCAGGGCTGTTTTGTTGGGCTTGCACGCATACAGTACAATTTTTCTTCAATGTCGAGACGGTTACAGAAAGTTTCAACTTAGAAGATCAGCTTCGAAAAAGTTGGAACAGCTCGAAATTGTCGAATTTATGGCGTCGGAAAATGGGAGTACAGATTCGTCAGACGAGCAGAATAATGAGCCGAATTTGTGCCCAATTTGTTACGAAAGTTTGGAAGTAGCGCTGAAAACTAAATGTGGGCACGTTTTCCATAAAAATTGTCTAAGAAAATGGATTTATGTTCAAAACTATTGCCCCTTATGCAAAGTTAATTTTGAGGAGTAAACAATTTATTTAATAAAATACTGAAGTTTAGGATAGTTTTTTAAGTTATCATTTATGTTTCTATGAATTATTTTGATTTAATTCATGTTTGGTTTTGTGTTTTTACAAGAACTCTTATAAAAATAAGCTGAACATAACATATAAAAAGGTCAACGTAACACTTCAATGCATCCTGAGAAAAGAGTTTTAAAAATGCACAATTGGTAGATTTGTTTAATGTTGATAGCAATTTAGCCGACAAAAGAGCTATTTATGACCATTATAAAACCAGGTGCATCATTTACAGGAAAAATATAAAACGAATGCAGACATTTTGCTGCTGATCAATTGCTTTCTTAACTAAAAAATGGAACGTCACATTGCGTTTGCCAAGATAAAGGTAAGAGTTTGATATCGTAGCTATCACCAGTAGCTCATTTACTTACTAGATTGGGTTAATCACTGGATCGCGGCAGTCAGTTTTTTCTCGAAATTTCTATTACAGTTGCTGTGTAAACTTTGGGGGACCAACGCTAAAGTGTTTTAAAAGGCAACTGGGGAACGCAAGCCAAAAAACAAAGCCCTCGACTAAAATATTCTATTTGAAAGATGCTTGCAAGTGGAATAATATGGAAAAAACCCAGTGTCTTTCTGCGTTTGCATCGAGTCTTATCAGTATGGACGTATCACTAATGAACCTTGACTTCGTATATTTTGTTTTTTTTTGCTTACAAATTTTACTAAGCCCAAACTTTACATGGAAAAAAAAATTTTATGCTCCCCTCCGTATCGCATAAAATGCTAAAACTCTTAGAATAGAAATTTTTGTTAAAAAGATTAATAAACTTTTTTAATGTTCTAACTGGAGTTGACACAAGTTTTGTCGGCTCAATTGCCGTTCAGTTCAAATTTTTAAATGTTCAACGCCTTCGATTGTTTGACGAAGATCGCCATTTTCATCCGCATCAGTTATTATAGATTTTGACTCGATTCTTTTTAGCTATTTTTCATTGATCCGCAATAAATTATAACAATCCGGTTTTGTAGCTTCCCCGTTTCTATTATCCTGATGAGCAAAAAGTCATTTTGTTTTTGCTTCTTTTGAGCGATTGGCTAGAATTGTTACACACTTCACTGCTATAAATTTTAATTGACAGTTTTGTGTACCATGCAGTTGCTTCGTAGCATGACAAGCCCGGCTTACTTCCAGATAATTCAAATGTCAGCCATCATTCCCAAAAAAAGTTTTTACATGAAAATGTTAATGAATTGTTCCAAAAAACTATGTCGAAAAAAGTCCTTTTCAAAAAATTGACTTTTTAATACATTTGAATGATATTTTCTTGAAGGTTACAGCCATGATTGCGTCTGATGATGTTTCCGAAATAATTATATATGACGACGTTTTATGGATAACAAGTTGCATAAGATATTTTCTGTAGGTAAAATTGAAACTTAGAAACAGAGAAAAAATTTCGACTTTAATTGAACAAAATACAGAGAAGTTCATTTTAACTCTGGAAATTAAACACTGAAAAAATCAACCATTTTCAAGCTTTTCATTTTCGCTTGTTTGAAATTTGAAAAGTTCTTGTTGGGTTTGGATTGGAACTAGCTTGCAAATGACATACTGAAGTTCTTCAATCGGGAAAACCCTCAACTACCATGCTTTTGTTAATTATCTTCTTACAGAGTTTTCACATTTCTAAGGAATTCATATTATGGACATCTTGGAGATGTCATCGTTAACTTCAGTTTTTTAGTTCTGAAATTTCGCAGCGAGGCAAGTGAAATTGTCATATTGCTCGCGATTTGAGAAAATTTTGAAAAAAGAACTTGAGACAACCTTGTCCTACTGACAATTTGTGACAACCGTTTTTCTGTTGAGCACAAGGCATAGTTTTTTGGCATGAAAGGAACTCATTATAGATATTATCAGGTTCTTTCAAATTGAGAAATTCATAGATGTGATTTGTATATGTCAAAACCAGATCATATTTATTTTTAAAGTTTATACTGAGTTTATTCAAATTTTTCGGCAATTTTCATATTGAAATTTTCATATTGCTCGCCATTTGAGAAAGTGTTGAAAAAAACTTGAGACAACTTTGTCTTAATGAAAATTTGTAGCAACCGTTTTTCTGTTGAGCACAAGACATAGTTTTTTGGTTAAAAGGAACCAATAAAGATATCAGCTTTTTCCAAATTGAAGAAATTCATAGATGTAATTTTTATATGTCAAAAGCAGATCATATTTATTTTCAAAATTTATACTGAGTTAATTCAAAACTTATGGCAATTTTCATAATAAAATCTTCATAATGCTCGCCATTTGAGAAAGTTTTGAAAAATCATAAGAGACAACCTTGTCTTAAAAATCATAAGAGACAACCTTGTCTTAAAAATCATAAGAGACAACCTTGCCTTAATGACAAGTTCAATTTGTGACAACCGTTTTTCTGCTGAGAACTAGACAGTTTTTTTTTTGGCAGAGACATAGTTTTTATAGAGACAAGACATAGTATTTATTAAAAATATTGTCAGGTTTTTTAAATTGAAAAAGGAAACTCAAACGAGATATGGTTTTTCAAAACCAGATCATATGTAATTTTTTAAATTTATACTGAGTTTAATCAAAGTTTGAGTTTATGCGTGAAATAAGTTCACAATCGCTAAAAAAATCAGGACTCAAACAGTGACACAAACCCCCCCCCCCATAAATCCAGATGTCAAATAGAGCAGTCAACTGGCATCGTTTTATAACTCAAACAATATTTTTTTTCATTCGTGGCTCATGCATGAATAAGCAGCAAGAAGTTGTTTTGGCTTCGAGACAAAAACACTACCACGTTCTTCTCAGGTCAATTTTGAGTTAAAGCTGAAGGTTTGAGTTAATTAATGGTCGCTATCTTTTTACGAGACTAAAATATTTAAACTGTTAGTTAATTTGTTAGTGCTTAGGTCATGAAAATTTTCCTGTCCCTCCTTACTTATTTTTTTTTGTTTTTTTTTTGCGGAGTCTGCTCTAGACTGAACATAATTTGCTACTTTCAAAACAAGCGGCATTTTTTCTTATTATGAAAACTTGTTCAAAAAGTTAGACGCCGAGATAATTTATTTCCCTACAAGAAGTATTCTTTTACATGGCCGTTGCGCTTTTCGCTGGTATCCCAAATCAATCAATCTTCATTCATGGCAATAGTCCGCAGCGTAAACTACCAGCTTCTGTTGTCTTGTCAGTTTGACTCTGTATAATAAGAAGCAATTAAATAAGAATAGTCTCTTTGTTGTACAGTAGAAGATCCACGAGAATCAAAGCTTACGTTCAGAAAAAGCGTTCTCACATAGACATCGATGCACTTGCTGGTATCCGAATCGCTCCCTTGAAGCCGTCGACCTAGTTGCCGTTGAAGTTTGTCAGCTGTTACTATATTCTATACAAGCACCAATTACAAGCACCAATTACAAGCACCAATTACAAGCACTAATTACAAGCACGATTACAAGCACCAATTGAAATACGATGCGCTTTTATTGCACAGCAGAACTCAAATAAAAAAATTTCGCTAGCTCTTTTTGTTTTATCCAAATCAATGCAAGCATGTTTAATTCGTGAAATGAGCAATGATTCAAGTGTTTGTTGCTAACAAGACTGCTCATATCAGGGCAAAGCTGTGAATAATCCAATTGCCCATTGCAATTGGAACGTTAAGGAATAGTTTTTGCTTAAAGTCTTGAATATAGGTTTTGCCTTGAATAGTTTTTGCTTGAAGTAATATTGACAAATTATAATTTTTGGGCTGTTTATAATAATTTTCAAGCGTAAACATTCGAATCGAGTCTGAAAATAGTAAGACCAATTAGCTTGCCTCAGTTCATTTTGGAAAAAATTCTTCGTGCGGGATATTTCGCCACGCGTAAATAAGGAGCATTAAAGTTTTAGCATCAAAGTATAAAATGAGCAGCTTAGTTCGACTCATTACACAACGACCGAAATTCATGTTATTATAGTTCATAGCACGTCCCTGATGAGACCACGAAGATCAAGTGAGCGATTACTTGAAAGTGACGTTCTTTTGATAAATGAATAAAAAAATATAGAATAAAAAGACGTCTGAATAAAAAATATATAGAATATATTGGATTTTGATTGTCTGTCTCTAAAAAAGTTTTTTTTAAATAATAAAATCAACTAGTATTGATTAAAAACGAAAAAAAAACTTAATGTGCTGTCAAATCCATGAAATCCATTTGAATCTACTATAATCAAAACTTCTGATCATAAAATTTCCATTTTCAAGAAAAAGTTCTCACGATACAATTCCATAGAATTCTATACGCACAGAATACTGTATGAAATCTCTGTTATAGGGTTTTTGCATACATTGAAATTGTATAATAAGCATTTTTTCATGAGCCAATAAAAAAATTTAATTAAATTTCTGAAAATTCTTACGTTGTAATCGTAACTGAACACAAGTGACAATGACCTTGGCTTATTCAAATCTAGAGTCACCAAAGGGTGGACGGCCTTGCATTTATAATGTATACGGAACAACCTGAAATGGCTCAAAGTGCATCATTTTGTTATATCAAGAAATTTAAATTAATCTGGCATTGATCAAGTCAAACATAAACATGTCATTGAAAAAAATGTGTTTTGAGAGATTTTGAAAAAAAGTTATCCGGCTGAAAGGAAAAAATCTAACATTCCTGTATCCAGGACTACGTTATACACACAAAGATATAAAATTTGCTTGTAATTAAAAAAAATGTTTATTTGAGTACATAATTTGTCTTGCGGTTTAAAAAAACGAACGTTTTTTTTGGGAAGTTTAGAAGTAACTTGAAAAAACTTTTTTTGTCGCCTATCCTATATTTTCCATATATGAGAATTGTATGACAAACTTTTTTTCCAAAAAAAATGTATAAAATACATTGTTATCAAATTTTTTGAAGTTCATTAACACTGACTGCTTTTTCTGTCATTCTTAGGTTGTTCATTCTTAGATTTTTTGGTTTGATTTGGTTTATTTCCTTTGTTAATGTTTCATAAGAAAGAATTGATGAAATGTTTTCGGAATTTCGAATTTTGTTTTAAGCTCCATAATCCTGCTGCTCAACTAAACCGCAATACTACAAACGAGCAATCTAATCAAAAACAACAGCAGTTAGCCGAGAAAGACGGAAACAACAAAGAAAACAAAAAAGAACATAAAGCGCGCAAACAATCTCCTGAGAAAAGCACTGTCGGGCAAAATAAAACTCAAGCTGAAGATTCGAAAACGGAACAAAATAAAGGAGCAAAACCAGGTACTAAACAGGGTGCGACTTCAGCTGCTACTGGTGACCCTTTGACCTCAATTGCAGTAGTTGACCCCGAAAATGACCAATCACGCCCTAATTCTTCAGGCGAAGGGCCTAAGGAGATCCCGCCTGCAGTTGAAGAGTTCTTTGTTGTTAATTTAGACTGCTCGTTTGTGCTTTTGTTGGAACACTTAAAGGCAAGAATAATTTTCTTCTTTTCCAATTATATCGTATTTTAGAGAAAATAATTTGTCATAAAAAGCAGTTACTGATTTGATGGATATCTGCGAATTTTGCAAATTATTTGCAATAACTTTTGTGCAATGATAAAATTTTGCCAAAAACCATATGAAGACCAAAAACCAACAAGTAAACCACAAAAAACCAGTTTTTACTGCAGTTTTTGCTAAAATATTCAAAAAGTATATTATTTTGCAGAGTAAATTACTAACCGATCAAGGTGCTATCTGCGACCTTGAATTGATAGACGAAAGTGGACAGATAATGAACATTGCTGACTTCTCCCCCAAAGAAAAGGGCTACAATCTACTGAAGGAGAACTGCACATACTACCCTGTGATCATCAAGAAAAACAGCGACGGCTCTCTCAGTAATTTCGATATTTACGGCAAAGAGGTAAAAATTGTCATTTATAGTTTAAATTAATAGGTCTGAGGTTCGAATTCAGTCAATATCTTACCATTTTTTAAAAAGTGTCGATAACCTTATCATCGAAGTGGTATTTGAAATAGCCATAATGGTCAATTTGCGGTTTTAAAACGACGATTTAGAACTTGTATGCTATCATGTGACTTTATCTGTTTGTATTTGGCATATTTTTAAAACATATCTATTTCCAGTGGCGTGCGCAAGAATTTTTTGACGGGGAGGTTTCTTACAAAATTTGATTGACCTTTTTTTATTAGTCAGTCAACAATTACGAATTTTTCTGTTTCTTCGGATATTTATCTTAGAGCAACCATAATTAGGATCATGTTCTGCTTCGCAGTCAATTTTTTGGCAAAAAAATAGTCTAGCCACATTTACAAAGATAGACCAAAAAGTTGCTCTCCACCCAGAGTTAAGTGTTTTTCAGCGTTTTTAGAATTTACGGCTAGTCGGCCAAAATAGATTCTAGTAAAAAAGCGCCTGAAGACCATTGTACCAACGTGTCGTGGAATTCCATTTTGCGTGACGTCCTAAGATAAAATTTTTCACCAGAATTAATGGTGAGAGGGGATAAATTAAAAGACCGGAAAAGTTAAAAGGTTACTCATTCCTTTGTCTGGGCTTACTGTCGGTATTTTATACCGTAGGGTTAGGAGAAATCAAATTAATTTTGGAAATAGGTTAGATAACAGTCAACTCTTTACCTGCTGTAGTGACTGCTATGTTCACCTTCCATTTCGATTTCAAACCTTGATTTTTTGGCCTTTTTTGTTGTCATCGTTAATGCATTAAATCAAAACCTTAGTTTTTGGTTTTCAGAAATTTAGTCTGGAAATTATTACCAAACTAACCACTCAAATCAAGAAATGTGTCAACAAACTGTCCAAAAAGAAAGCAGCCGACAACGCAGACGCGGCCGAATCTCTGGAAGCAGCAGCTGCCATGTCATCCACTGGAAAAGTTAGGAAGAAAAAAACAGACAAGGGTGCCACCGAATCCTCCGGATGAATTATGGACTTAAACTGCTCCAGTAGTTTTCAAACAGCCATTTATGTATCGTTTCAAAGATCTACCAACTAATTCGAACTAAGTTATGAATTTTTGAGTACTATCTTGAATGCGGATATTAAAAGTAGCAGATTTGCGCTTACCTCGGAGTGAAACTTATCTTTCTTTATCAGCTATAGTGTCCGCGCTACCGAATAAACGAGCATTTGTAATCTAAACAATCAGCATATAGCAAAAATCAAATACTTACCGAAGAAGCTGGTATAGTGATTAGTTTAACAGTTTATAACTACAAAAATCAAGTATACTAAGTAACCACTTTTCGCAGGATCACAACACATTGACGTTGTCCGTCCCTGTTAAGGGTTTGGCTCAAACGAAGAACTGTATATAACATATGTTAATTCATTGTAGTAGTGGTTGATCATTTTCAGATACTTAAAGCTAGCAATCAAGGTCACAGACTAGACATGGATACTGCCAGTTTATGATTATTGAATTCATCATTCAACATTCTCCCCTCTCTGAACGAAGTATAAGTATAGTTGAGGGCCAATGTTAATCTATTTTGATCAGTTGTCTGTCATTGATGTATCCTCCAATTATCTAACTAAACTTAAAATGGCTTCGTACCAGTTAACTAAGGGTATATAAGCTTCGCGCCAATAGCCTAGTACCAAATAACTTAATGTACATAAGATTTTTGAGCACCGATTAACTTAGGCTACTTGAGACTACCTGATTTGGTAGTTTGAGTTCAGCTGAGTCTTTCTATCCGATTGCCATCCTTTTTCTGCACTCTTTGACTGTTCCGACTACCATGCTGGTTGTTAGTTTGTCCTCACATGCAACTTTTGAAGTGGGTGCTCATTGTAGTGGGTACATTATGAAACTGTAATCCTCATACTTGACCATCGACCCACCACAACAAAATCTCTCCTTAGGTAATTTCACATTGTTATGAAATCTTAAGGAATCCACCGCTGCTTTGACATATTTACTATCCGTTTATACCGTAAATTTGTCGAATTTTCCCATGAAACCTGAGTCGAAGATGGTAGCTTTCCTATCTACGCGTTCTAATTTTGTTACTCTTCGCTTTTATGCTTCCGTGTCAACTAAATCTGAATATCTGTATTTGTTCATCCTTCTGACTTTGACTGCAAGTGAATTATTCAGACGCTTTTACCCAACTTGTCAGATACTTAATAATCGTTTGTAGCTCCTATCGCCATAGAATTCCCATTGGAGCATCTCATATAACTTCCGAAAGTTCATGGCATGAACTGGCGTTCTCTTATACTACTTCAATAGGTTTTCAGTGCACGCATCACGCATCATGTTGGCATTGTGTTTACTGAGCACATTGTTCAGCCTTTTTGCTAGATCTGGTGTAATGCGTTTAGTCATCCATTGATGTTTTTCAATGAGCGACCTGGCCATCACAACAAAACGTATGTCACTGCCATCTCATTGTCCGCTGCTGACATGTTGTCAAATTCCTATGTCTGCACTGTGCCTTTTAGCACAGGTCTGTGTACCAAGTTATCATTGTATGCATTCACACTAAGTCCCAGGAACTCGAAATTCCGACGTCTAGTTGTAACCTTTTTGAATCCTTCCAGAGAATTTAACTTCAAACTGTGGCGTGCTACCCTATATTATGTCATTTGAATGAACAATCAGCAAAACTATACATGCTCCAAAATCGTTTTTCACTAAAAATAGGAAATAGTATGTAACGCACTCGTTGATTAGATTCGCTTTTAGTCGAGTGGCTTATTTTTGATACCACAGGAAATTTCCAGCAAATCGATTCTTGTATTAGCGCTTCTGGTGTTAGGTTCACGAACACTTCTCGCATAATTTGTTAGTTTTTAATTTGTTAGTCTTTTTTTCGCGTCGATTGTCATTGTTTCCCAATTCATCAATTGAATTATTGTCAATTCAAAGCTACATGCTAATTTTGAAGCCTTCGGATCAAATTTTTTGAGCACGAGGCTTTATTTTGTGCTAGTTGCGTCTGATTACTAGCCCTAACGTTGGTTTCTTACCACTGTCCATAGCTACTTTCCAGGGGTAAGCCCATCTGGTATTCGGCATCTTTTTTGCATGCCTCTTGCCTCATGTTTGCAGCAGTGCTCCACAATCCTGAATAAATTTTAGCCTTCCAACTGCTCTCTTTGTGACTGAAGAATTGCGTCTTAATGCTCCCTTCAATCTAGTATGCCTACCACTTCCTTGTGTTTTTTGAGATTGGGGATTGGTGACGCTATCGGCTCCCAATATCTCGTCGTTTTTAACTCTTTCTATTCGGTTGCTCGTTGTTGCTACTGAAATTTTGAGTATTGTTCTCAAAGTCACAATCTTCCCAAACAAGGATCAGTTTTCATTTGTTTTCCACTTTAGTTGCTGCTCCGTTTGAGCTTGCGCGAAAAAATCTGTCAATTTTAACAAAGTTGCCGTGGATGATTCTGATATTGCCGAACCTGACTCCTTGGTCCTGCTTGCACTTTCCGGGTCTGTGACCCCACTACTATCTATACTCGAGCTGTCTTTAATAGGTGTCCATCTATCGCTTTCTCTCCCATTTCCGTTTCAATACGCCACTCCCTTTTGTCATCCGCTGTGGTTTTTTTTCTGTGTTTCTTGTCTCCGTGTCAAGCCCTGGGCTTGGTTCTGTCTCACTTTTCATCCTCTCTTTGCGAAATCTCACTTTTCTTGGTTCACTGACTGGCCCATCTCTTTTGTCCGTGATTGCTTCTCAACTCCCCTTCATCGAAATTCTCATCATTGATGTAGTTGGTATTGTTTCTCCGCTTTCGCTTTCTTCCAAGATCTCCTTCTCTTTTTCCATCTCTTGATTCATTTCTTTTTCTTCCTGCTTGTCTCTTTTGATCAATTGTCTTTGATCACATTTCTGTTTTGATTTTTTTCTTTTCGCTGTGTTTCTCTGACCGTTTCTATAGTTCCACTCGTTCTGAACACTTTTTTTATTTTCGTTTATCGTCTTTTGTCATTTCACCAATCTTTGGAAGTAGTCTTGCTTCATCCAACAACACCAGCCTTAGCGCCATTCAACCTATTTCCGTTCTGGCTATTGGATATTGCTCCAAACTTCAAGATTGATTGGTTGTTCTACATGCTTTGTCGCTTTCTGTTTTCAATCTTAATTCTTTTCAATCTTAATTCTCCCTCTCAATCGTTCGAAGGTTTTATTCTTGAATAGTAAGCCTATTTAAGTCTTTACCATGTCTGCATAAGCATAACCACGTTCTTTTATAGGTCGCAACAATTTTTGCCGGTCCCATCCAGTGAATTGCTTCCAAGTATGTTTGTGATAACGAATCCAATCCCCCACTCGGTAGATATGCTCAATTGTTTTTCCCATTTTGAATCTTTGTTGTTCCGACTTTCGATACGAAAGTAACAGAATATTTTTTGCCTGTGGCCATTTTTCGTAAAGTTAGGGGGTATAAAAATTGCCATTTCGGCCAATTTGGGACAATTAACGCGCGATATATTTCGCGCTATTAACGCGTAAGCGGAGAGTTAATCCGTCTTAAAATTGTTCCAAATTGGTTGAAAGAAGCTTATTTGCCATAATTGATTTGTTAAAAGGAGCGAAATTTATCCTTTAGTACTTTATTTGGCGTGTGGGGGTATGATTTTCATAAAAAGTTTCAAATTTTATAAAAACGTTTATTATATTTAATTTATTACAATCATGTTTTTGATGTTTTTACTGCTCCATAAAACCTTAAAAGGCAGTCGGAACAATCAGGGCTTCGCCTTGATACGAGCAGTTTTGTTGTTCCGATTTTCGATACGAAAATAACAGAATATTTGTGCTCGGGATGGGTTTTTTTTTCTTCAGTCAAATTTTGACTTTTAACTAACATTTTTGACGGAATTTTTTATATTTTTCAAAAAGTATTGTTGTCTTGGGCTCAAATTTGAAAAGATATTTTACCTGTGATCAATTTTCGTAAAGTTATTGGGGTTTAAAGATTGCCATTTTGGCCAATTTGGGACAATTAACGCGCGATATATTTCGCGCTATTAACGCGTAAGCGGAGACTTAATCCGTCTTTGAAATCGTTCCAAAATGGTTGAAAGAAGCATGTTTGCAATAATTGATATGTTACAATGAGCGAAATTTATTCTTTTGTATTTTATATGGCGTGTGAGGGGATGATTTCATAAAAATGAATTCAAATTTTAGAATTGTTTTTTTTTTCATTTTATTTTATAACATTTAATTTTTTGATGTTACTACTGCTCCACAAACCTTAAAAGGCAGTCGGAACATTCAGGGCTTCGCCCTGATACGAGCAGTCTTGTTCGCCTTTATTTTCTGTTTGGATAAAATTTTCGGCTCTTTTTCCTTTTCCCCCCACCTGCAAAATTTGTAGAGTTTTTTTTCTGTTCAAATTGTCGGATTGTTACAAAATTTGGCATACCGATTGATTAGGACATGACAAACATATTTGGTCTTCATTATCAACCTTGTAAAACCACGCGTTACACCATAAAACTGATGCTTATGTGAGGTGGGGGGAAAAAGGAAAAAGAGCCAAATTTTCTCTTAATCTTTGAATTTCCGTCAATTTTTGAATCTCCCAGGCTCATTGCATGGTGTGCAGTTTTTTTATTATGTTCTAACAGTTTTTCTAACCTTTTTTCTAAATGTTTTCCTCCATTCCTCTTTTTCCTGTTTTTCAATGAATTTATTCCATTTTTCTTCACCCGCGTGGCAAAATCTTCAATCCCAGTCTTTTATCAATTTCATCTTTTTCGCTTAAATCACTCTTTCAATCCATTTTTTTCCCGCTGTCATTTGTAACTTTGTAACTTTCATCCGTCACTTAAGACGATATTTCCTCACATCCCGCCTTCTGCGGCCATCTTTTCCTCTTCGCGCCTTGACTGCTTGTTCCGGCGTTTTATTCGGAAAAATTTAATTGAACGTTCCATATCAGTCGCCTCAATCCCCATTAGGATTGGGTTTTGTCGTCAATCACATTGAATTTGAACGTCATATGGTTTCCCGCATTCCTTACCGGAAGTAACTTATCGGATGTGTTTTGCTCTAATTACTCCACCTCTTCCAAAATCAAATGTTTCATAAGTTTCCTTTTTTTCTCTCATTCCTTTAAGTCTGTGCTTAGTCTGATTCATTTTGGTCTCATTTTTAAATGAACTAGTTGAATTTGCTGCCCCTAAATCTACGAGTATCTCTATTTTCAGTACTTCTCCATTTTCTGGAAACCTTTCTTTTACCCAATTTTCGGGTGTGAATAAAAAGGTAGATGTATCAATTTTGTTCTCCGTGTCGACATTGTTTTCTTCATAGACCTGCTCTTCTTGCTTGGTTATATACTCTTCATTCTCCTGTCGTTTAGAGAACCTGGAATCGCCTCTTCCCGGAATTAGACGTCTTATCCTTGTTATGTTTTCCTCGTCTGATGTTCCCACGGTTGAAGCCTCTCGGGAGGTAGGGCTGTCTAGAGTACTTAATTCAGTACTCCACAAAGCGCAATCAGTACTGCAAAAAGATGTTTGACGTTTCGTTGTCGGATACGCTAAATTTTTTCAGTGACATTTCAAGCATTCCAAAATCCAATTTTTTATCTGTGTTTTTGACTTTTTTAATGTTTTCAAGGTTTGTTTTTGTAGCTTCGTCCAGTTTCGAACCCTCAAGCAGTGCAACACAGTACAATTGTTTGCAGATGTACATATAGGCTTCATTCATCTCCTTTCCAAACTTTTTTCAACCTCTTTTTGTTCAAGGTCAGTTTAGTTTTTTTTCTGCATCTTTTCCACACTGTATCTATGACAGCTTCGGAAATGAATTCAGGGCGATGTAATCATATGTTGTTTCCATTGGGAATTTGAGCCCATTCCCTGAATGTGCATGCCCCTGATCCTTTTTACTACATTTTCATTCAGTGCTGGACTCACTAATGAATGCCGTTATGCCGTTCCCACTAATGAAGTGAATTGAATAACTTCCCACAAAAAAGTACCATTTACCTAAAAAATCATTTACAATGATAGCTTCGTTTTATACTCTGTACGCAATGCACCATTGATATTTACCAATTTTGAATATAATTTCACATCTTATACATACATTTTTCAGCACTGAAAGGAATTAGTCCTATCCTGCGGTTGAGCAAATTAGACCGGGTAAAATTGAGCGAACTTCAGCCCGTATCTAGAAAATGTAAAAAGCTGGGCCGCATCTGTCGTCAGTTTACCGACATTTCCGCTGCGACAACTTCGGGATATTGTCATCCTCAATTTCGTCTTTGCAAGAGAGCTCAACGAAGGAAGAAAAGGCTTTTCTGACAAGAGTTCCCTTCTAGGAGGACTTTTGTGTTCCTGAGATAGGGCAAGGCTGAAATCAGGGGAGTCGTTTTTCATCTCAATCCCTCTGTGGTTTTGGTCGAGCAGGAGGCCGGACAGGACTCGGATGGCTCAAATGCAATTCTACTGGGAAACTAACTTCCTTGCCTGCCACCAGACCCGGGTCGTTCCAGATATGACACTGAGGTTGTCTGATGGTGAGGAACAGAAGGATCTGATTATCAAATTAAGTTTTATTTTTGTTCAAGACTTAGTGTTTTTTTTACTATATTCTTAATTGATTGTGAAATTGATTCAAGTAAATTGGGCTGTGTTTTGTGTTGCTGTTGTTGTTGAAATGGGGCTGTGTTTTGTGTTGTTGTTGTTGTTGAAATGAAAGCTTTTATTGGAAGTTTTTATCTCATAGAATTTAAAACATAGAAGAAAGCAGCGTTTGTAGCTGCATAGTCATTTTTAATTATATTGGCGTGTCATTTGAAATATTTTCACATCAGTTTTGGTGGCTTTTGTCTATAATATAATTTCAAATACTTTCAAGCTCTTGAAGCATATTTTCAAATCAGGCAAAGTAACATAACCCTAAACTCGGCATAACAGTTTAAAAAAATTGTTAATGACGAACGTGCGACAAAAATCAATTTTAGATGAAACAATCACATTTTTTAAAACAAAATAAAGTAAAGTTTGTTTCAAAAAAATAGGTCATTGGTTAATTTTGTACTCAGAGAAGAAAAAAGATAATTTGAAAAACTTGGATTAAATTTTTTGCTTTTTTTGCTAGTTTCATGTTTTTGGATGATTTGTTTTTAGCCAGAAAATTAGCTGTAAACAGGTTTTTTCTTTCTTTTTTTTGGGTCACACCCATAAATATAGCATGACAGACCAAGAATGTAGGAGCGAGCTTTTCTAAAAACTCCACATTGTAAGAGCGGGTTTTTTAAACAAGAGATCAACGCTACGAAATCTTTTGTGTTCCCGAGAGAGGGAGCAAGCTGAAGTCTGGGTCGTCGCTATTTCTGGATTCTGTGATCTCATTTTTTTCTTTGCAAGAGAGTCAAACAAAATATGAACAAACGCTTATAACAAAAATTACCCTTTAGGAAGCATGTTGTTTTCCTGAGAGATGGGGAAGCTTAAAACAGCAGCCTCGCTTTTTATCTCAACCCATCTGTGGTTTCGGTCGAGCAGGAGGCCGCATTTCTCCTGGGAAACTCGCTTTCATTATCGTCAGCAGACTCAAGCGAATTTAGATATGACACCGAGATTGTCTGGTGGCGAGTAACATAGGGATGTGATTATTAAATCAATTTTTACTTTTGTTCAAACAAGGAAAAAATTGAATTGTTCTAAAAAACTTCGAATAAATGTTTCTTTGCCATTTTCATGTTTGCTCAGGATGACTAGTTATTAGCCAGATAGTTAGCTCTAAAAAAATTCAGTACTGAAAACTGACCAATTTTGAAATAGATTTTTTATTTTCTGGGTCGCACCTATAAAAATTGCATGAGTGCCCAAGAATGTTACAGCGGGTTTTCATAAAAGAGCTCAACAATGTAAGAGCAGATTTTTATTAGAAGAATTTAGGGCTGGGAAACCTCAAAATGCATAGTCGACCCGAGATTTTGAGTCTGGAAAGTCTGGACATGAGTCGCGCCGTGGGCAGCAAAAGTCTGGAAATGTCAAGTTTTGATCTGGAAAGTCTGGAAATGCCAAAAATTTGTCGCGAAAGTCTGGGTATGAGTTTTGGACCTCGACCCGGGCTCTTTCAAAGTAATCCAATGATTCTGCTTAGTCCAATGATTTTTTATCTATTCTACGTGGAAAAAAAACTTTGAAAATTAAGTAGCGCGAAATTCCCACCAAAAAAAACTGTTTTTGTTTGTTCAAATTGTGTCATTATTTGTCCGCGGTGTGATAAAAGGATCTAAGCAAAGACTAAATTTCAAAACAAGCAAAACTGAAGATTCTGCGCTAAAAGATTTTTCACTCTATTGCTGTCATAAAGTGTGTATAATAATATAACAAAAAATTTTTTTTACAAAAAGGTCAAAAAGGCACCACCAAATTATTTTAAAAAAACCTACTTAACTTCAGGTACAATGATTTATCTCTTACGTGGTCCCCAGTGCATTTAGAAGTTATCGAAATGATATTTTCGATCCAACACAATCCCACGTAACTGCCATTTTACACTCTTAGGCGTTGAGACCATGATTGAATGGCCATTATTAGCTATGGTCCAATCTTCCGACAAATTGCCCTGGATTAATTCGAGATTAAACATTGGAAGCCATTTTTTGACAGCTTGTTTCTCTTTGATGTCGATCGGAGATTGACGTTTGCCTGACCAGCTGGAACCTGATCTAAACTACATTTTATTATTGGATAAATTAGATATTTTATCACTATAAAATATTTAATATTAACCAATCATATTCCATCTAACTAACAACCCACTTGTTTGTAAGTGTTGAAACTACTTAAGCACCAGAGCAATTTGAATTAAACTTAGAATACAGTTGTTCTCACTCTGGAACTAACTCGCAATAAGCCAGTATACTCTAGATCTATTGAGCCTAGCAGAGACTAGTTAAACACCCTGAGACTAGTAGATAAAAGAGTAAGATTAGGATCGGTTTTAGACTAAGAAGTGGCACGAATCTATCCGGCCGAAAAAAAGATAGCGTGACGAGCAGACGGTGTACCCTATCCGAAATTACTCTATGAGTTAGAGAATCATCCTAACTCATCTGGTGCGACCAAAAAGTCTCGAACAGACCTTAACTAAGCTAGATTTAGAAAAAAATAGATTAGAATTAGACAAATACAACATTGAAAAAAATGTTAAGTGACAAAAATTTAGTAGTAATGTCTCCACGACTCAATAGATCACAGCTAATTATCCGAACAATGTGAGAACTACCCAGTATTGGAAGCAGACCTCGTACAAGAGACGACGTACGACTAGGAAGAAATCTACTAATCGATTTCATGATTGTACGACAAAAACGAGATCAAACTTTTATATTTAGAATACTTCCAGCAGTAATATCAAATTTTCATTTACTGACATATTATTTGAAGAATTATCTTCAATAACCTTTCATGGCGCTAAACCTATTAATTGTACAATAACGACTGATAAAAACAACACTTTTCGTTTTCTTAAATCAGCTGTTTTCAAATAACATCTTGAAAAAATAACATCTTGAAAAAATATTTATTGAATATAAAATACAAAAATTATCTAGTATAAAGCATAATTGTTAGTTTATATAAATCATCCTTTCATCCCAGCTTTATCACCTAAAACATAACAGCAAATCTCAAAACATTAACAACATTAAAACTAAACACTTAATTTGTTCTTCATTTAAACCTTCACCTAAAAGTTATTAAGGCTTATCCTTGTTTTCATTTAAATTAAGTTCACTTAAGATAACAGATCATCAAGGCTTCACTTGGATCTTAAAATTAATTTCACTTAAATTAGAATAAATTGACTTTATCTAAATTTTCTGATCATCAAGGCTTCCCCTGGATCTTTAATTTAATTTCACTTAACTTAAAACAAACTATCTTTATCTAAATATTCAGATCATCAAGGCTTCCCTTGGATCTTTAATTCACCTTTATCTCAATTAAATTTCATTTCATTAATTTTATATCCTGATTATTAAGGCTTATCCTTGGATCAAATAGAACAATTTTGTTCTTCCCCACTCATTTAGTAAAGTGTCTAACGACCTCAAACGTCGATTCGCTACCCAACTCTTCCTCAAGACCCAGGACTGATAGAAATTTTTCAATCAAACTAACCATTCTTCGGTTATTCATCCTTCACTTGACCCCCCTCTTACCTGACCCAGGATAATACTTAAACTTAGTTAGTTTAAAATAGTATCTAACGAACTACTTGTGTTCTAATTATACCTGAACTTGTGGATCGATTTACTATTCTCCAACCCTTGAACACAATCGCTACCCCTAAGTAAGATTAAGTAAGTTAACACCTTAACTTAGACTAGCCACGAGAAAGTAAAAACCATTCTTTGGAACCGATATAAGCTTTTCTCTCAACTCCATCAATACAACCCAAGTTAAGCTAACCACAAAAAATTGTAAGAACTAACAGTTTAAGACATTGGAAATCATTAACCCAAAAATTGCATCCATCATCCTAAACCTTATGTCAAGAGATATTTTAGGAAACAAACAAACAATCATAATACACAATTGTTTAATTAACGACAAAAATCACACTACACAGACAAATAATAGGATACATAAGAAAAAAGACAAACACTACGAAAGAAAATTATTAACAAACAAAAACAAATTATTAGGAAACGATTTTCAAAACGAAGAAACCCAAGTATTAAAAAACTGAATTTAAAAGGTGACACAAATTAACTTCTAGACACTCCGACAATAGTTGTCCGTAAATGATAGACACCATTTTGAGCACAAAAAAAATAAAGTTTAATACACAAATTGCACGAAAAACCCTCGAAAAACAGGCCAAAAATGGCACAATTTTGAATGGACTTTTGTTCAAAATTTTCAATTTCTTCAAAAAACCGTAAAATCTTATTTTGCGAGACGCAAGATCAAGCCTATAAGACCCAGATTAGTTAATAAAAGCAGCCCCAGAAGATCAACAGAGAAAAATTCGCGTCCCAACCCAAACCTCTGAAATCCACCAAAAAACAAGAAATTTGGACATATTTTTCCAAATTATTCAAAACTAGAGTAAAAAATCAAAAATCTAAGCAAACTGGGTGCTAGAGATGACTATTGGCTAGGACTAGGATAAAAAATTAGATGAATACATTTTATATTGCGCTAGGGAGAAATTTTTTAAGATTTCAGTATAATGAAAAACAAAGAAAATGCAAAGTGAAAAAAAAAATTGTATGAAAACAGAAATTGAGCGTAGCAATACTTTGCACCCCGATAAACACGCACTGCAACCTCCACCGAACATATGGACACCTATTTAGTATTATGCAAGGATTGCTTAACATGCCAATCAAACAAAAAATACACAAATTTTTTGTCAACCCACTATAAAATCAATATGTTATAATCTACCACTATATACCCACGATGAAAATTACTTTCATCATCCACAAACTTTAAATATAGCTTCCTGTTCACACACCGAATGGATTTTAATCAAAGACAAAAAACACAACAAAATTTAACAGAAAGTAACAAAAAAAGTTATTACAAAGACAAAATTTTAATTGTCAAAAAAATTCCAGATTTACCCCAGCTATAAATTTGAAAATAGGAACATATGTTTTAATTCCAAATTTTACAACACAAAAAAGAATTTCTAAAAAATTACAACCACTCCGAAGAAGACCGTATCAAATAAATGATAAACCCACTGATGTAACATACAAACTTTTAGGCTTAAACAAAAAAAAATCGTTCAACATCGAAACAATCTTTTACCTTATTACCCAAAAGAGTACGCACTTCGAGAACTTACTCAACTATACTCTTTTACATGACTTAAAGATATTCAAAATAGCTCAGAACAACATCAAAATCAAAGCACTGATATGTACCCCATCTAAAAACCATTAGATAAAAAGGACAAAGAACTTCCTAAACAAATATCAAAAAACTTAGACAACAAAAAAAATCACTCAAACAGAAAGAAAAAATCAAAAAATAGAAGAAAAAATTATACCACAAGATCAAAAAGAAAAATCTCCACATAGACATTCATCGCGACTTCGTAATCAGCCACGAAAAGTTTACAAAACATTCCTCCCGTAATCTAAAATATTAAAGAAAGTTGAATTTCAAAACCACTTTAACTTAATTAACATTTTCACCTCTTGAAGATATTTTCATGGACCAAACATTTTCTCAAATTTCATGCTGAAAAGCACTTGAACAAACTAGTTCAAATTAAACAAATCAGAAGCTTTTCCGAATCATCACTTCATTTCTAACACGACTTCTCTAGCCGACAAATAACCACCCTCAAGCTAATCTCTAACTATTACTTTAAGACCTCCCGGTCAAAATGAGCAAGCCGCTAAAATTTGACAACTGAAATAAATAAAACCTCATTATTACGACCCTCCCCTATCAACTAGAACAAAAATCAACAATATTGTCCCAGCATAGACCTCAAAATACCTTCAAGCAAAAATATTAAATTAGCCTAAAGAACAAAACCGACATGATCATTTAGCCTAAAGTAAAAAATAATTCTCAAATACCCCCAATCATCCAATTTAAAAAAATAAAACTAGGAAGTCCCTTAATAGCCCTGCAACCTTCCCCTCACCAAAAATTGCTCAAACCCAACCTACTTGTCAAAAAACCAATAAATAACCCGACCACACTCGAATTGCTTTGGCCAATTTTCAAACTAAATTCATCATTCGCTTACTAGCTAAACTAATAAAATCATCAGAAATAATTCACGTTTTTTCTCCATGGATTCTTCCCCGACGAACAAGGTAAGTACGAATTAAATAAATTATTCTAATAAATTCGAAACAAAACTAACCATTCTTAATAAATGTTTTCTCTTTTTCTTTAGTCTTCACAGGTACGATCATCAATCATCTACAAAAGAGAAAAACGAAACAAAAAACAGAAAACTTTTTCTAGAATCATAAATTTAGATGAACCAATTACAATAAATGAAGCAGTAAAATTTACCCCCAAAACAGCACTAAATTGATAAATGAACTCTTTTCCCATATGCAATAAATATTCTTAAAATGAGAATAAATTGATAATTTCATCCCACAAAAGAAAGCCGTGAAGTTAATAATTTCAAAGTAGTAAATTAATAAAAATTGCCTATAAAATTAAAGCAGTACTAATCTTTTCAAAGACGCTTCTTTGTAGTTTTGAATATTCAGTCGCCCATAAAATCTATCCAAATTCGCATTGCTCGCCCACAAAGATTTGTTTAAAATAGTGAATTTAACTTTTAACTTTCATTGATAATAACTTTAACCAGTTTTAACATTTCAAACTTTCCTTTAACCCGGTTGAAAAGGAATTATATAATAATCCAAACTATCCAACGCAAGCTTACTAAACACCACAAACCACAACCTAACAGCATGACTAAGAAAAGAAAACGCACGGTACCCAAACCGGATTAAAACAAGCTTAGAACTGGATAAATTATTCTCTCGAAAAAACGGAACTAAAGAAGAACGCTTTTGCGATAAAAATTAATACAAGATCATAACTAAAAACAGAATTAACAAAGATTTGTATATGTAAATAATACAATGCAGTATATAGATTACATACAGCCCAAAGACGAGCAGCAAGGAATTTGACAACCCAATCACACTCCAACTACGGAATGGCAAAATACACCCGATATGCTGCCTACAGTCACTACACTCAACGGATTTAAAGTACGACTTGGCATCGCAGCAAAGGAAACCCATTGCAACAGAACAATGGCAATCTCGATGTTCAAGTATACGTAAAGATCCAAGTCACCAGGCACTGCATCCAAAGTTGAACTACACGACACTCTCGAATGTGATTAGACCATTCCTATTCTCTAAAATCAACCAGATCAACACTCATCACAACCGATCAGAAATCATAACATGATCTCCCGAAACTATCTTGATAACATCTCTTCTTCCAAACCAGAAAAAAGAATATGCTCGCAACTTCTAAAGAAAAACACCATATTCCAACCTAAACTACAAAACAACATTGAAAAACTAAAACTCTCTGAACCCCGGATGGGTGGAACTTGATCTAAACTACATTTTATTATTGGATAAATTAGATATTTTATCACTATAAAATATTTAATATTAACCAATCATTTTCCATCTAACTAACAACCCACTTGTTTGTAAGTGTTGAAACTACTTGTAGTTTCAACACCAGAGCAATTTGAATTAAACTTAGAATACAGTTGTTCTCACTCTGGAACTAACTCGCAAAAAGCCAGAGATAACATCTAGATCTATTGAGCCTAGCAGAGACTAGTTAAACACCCTGAGACTAGTAGATATAAGAGTAATATTAGGATCGGTATTAGACTAAGAAGTTGCACGAATCTATCCGGCCAAAAATAAGATAGCGTGACGAGCAGACGGTGTACCCTCTATGAGAAATCCGAAATTACTCTATGAGTCAGAGAATCATCCTAACTCACAGCGATAGATATATTACAATATCAGACACTGCACTCAATAACAAAAATTGTTGAACAAGGTCTATACCCAATAACATGAAAGATTATTAAAAATCCAAATCAAGGCAGTTTTATGTCGCAACGAGGCAATAACAACGGTTGTTGATTCTGAATCTAAAAAGCGAATTTGCTGATGAGTATTTACTGAGAGACCAACATTTTCCAGAAGTTCGCTTCATTTCAACTAGCAACGCGGAAATATTAAAACTTTAAAAAGTTAAGCAATTAATAATATTGAATACATTTACAGTCAATTCAATCACACTACATTATTAGTTTTAGACCTAGAAATTTAACCCCTATGAGATCTAAACATAGCAGGGTATTTGATACTGTATTCAATCGATCCTTTCCCTTTTCTGAAAGGGGACTGCTCTGAACATTTGGGTTGGGTTTGCGCGACCGCGAGTTGTCCAGACTCATGATGTCAGCATTCGTTTTGGAGCAAAATGGAAAAATTTGCAGGAATTTTGATCGACTTTATGTTTCGACTTTTCGCAAACTAAGAAATCAACTTAGAAAAATTACTTCGAAAAATGTATGGTAAGGCTAATGGTAAGCAAGTACTTTTAAGATTGTTTAGTCATTAAGTTGAGTAGTGAAGCAATCAAAGGTTTGACCCGAAAATAGTTCGAATCTTCAAAGATATAGTCCCTCCTATGGTTGAAAATCCATGTGAAGTAAAATGTGTTAACCCTCAAATGGAAACTCAGGAAGCTAACTTTACGAAAGTCATAGGACGGATACCAGAGACGATTTGAGCCGGGTATGCAAAAATGCTGAACCCTCTTACCCCGACCTGTAGACAACCACCGACCGGTATCACTCCTAAATATGTTCAGTAAAGTTTTCTCAAAATGTATCTATAATGATTTGTACAAGCACTTTGCAGAGCATTTAACCTCAAGCCAGCATGGTGTTGTCAAGAAACGTTCAGTGGTCACAAACCTTCTGTTTAATCCAAAAAATTCACAAAGCTCTAGACGAAGATTTATCTTGCGAAGTCATCGCTTTTTACACATGATTTTCAACGGCGTTTGATAAAGTGCCCCACAAAGAGAATTTTTCAAAAAATTTGGTCAAATAGTCGTAGGGATGTGCTTAATTGAGATTTTGCATGACTATCTTAGTGGGCATAAGCTGATTGTTTCTGTAGATGACACACGTTCCAGTGTCCTGGAAGTGACAAGCGATGTACCACAGTGCTTTCTACTTGGACCACTTCTGTTTTGTGTATTTATAAATGACTTGCCGGATGAACCAAATTTTAGCGACCCTTACTTTTTCGCTCATGACCTAAAAATTCTGTCCGTAAACAAGAATTGTGTCCAAGTACAGTTAGATTTTGACTCCATTGATACCTAAGTCAGCAAAATCAAGATGAGTCTAGCAATGGATAAATGTTTCCAGATTGTCTTCAGAGAAATTGAGACGCAATTTTTTTTACAAGGTGCCATCCTAGAACAATCAGACGTTATGAAGGACCTAGAGATGCTTTAAAACAAAAACCCGTACTGGCGTACTTACATTGAAATGATGCCGAGGAAGGCTAATAGTGTTTTCTCCTGAAAAATCTTGTTTTACGACAAATTGAAAATCGTGTAAGCTGGGTCTGCACAAATCCTTGCTCCTTCCGGTTTTTACGTATCGGTTTCATTGTGTTCCGCTCTCACGATCTGACTTGTCGAATCTGTAAAATTCCAAAAAAGAATTGTCTGGCGGATACCTGGGAGAGAAGTTGCCAGTTACCTCAGTCAATTAAAATACAGAATTTTTCACCACTCCCAAAGATTCTTATGATTGCTAAAAATAGTGTTAAAACTGAGTCCAATCAAATTTTACCAACTAAAAAACTAATATTGGGAAAAAACTCCAAGATTTTCAAACTAAGTAAAACGAGAACAGAAAAAGCAAAGGAAGAATTTACGTTAATAATTTTGAGAACAAGAAACAGATAAAATGAGTTTGTGGATTCAACTAAATTGATGGGTATTAAAAGCAGAATTTTGAAAATGATGCCCAATTATGTCAATGTTATTTTTTTCAGAAGCTATTATCTGCAGCTGATTTATTGTATGTGATTGCAACTGCTGCAGAAATGTCAGAAGGAAATTATGATTAAACCACCGGGAGCAATCCCATCAGTTGCAGCTGTAAACTTTTTTCAACAATAACAACAACAACAACAATAACCCCCTTTAGCAAAAGTAATAACCGTTCCCGCAATTGCAAATAGACATGTTAGAAATCGATAACAAGCAATTGGTTTTGGACCAAATCTTATAGTCTGTTTTAGAACTAGTTGAGGGAAGTATAAGTTTGGAACATCAGACCGTCTGGGACACTACTTCCGGTGTTACGCTCTAAACAAAAATTCCCGACTCCATTTTTCGGAAGTTTGTCTAGGCCCCCACTAAACGCAGGGAGTCAAAAATTTGGGATATCAAAGCTAAGGCCAAACTACATCATGTATCATAAACTGGGACAAATTGGACGGTTGGACCGGAAGTTATTAGCACTTGGGAAAAAACACTCCTTAGATCGGAAATAGGCAGTTTACACAAAATAATGAATGACCTTATTGATTTTAACGCGGCAATAGACACTAACTACGAACGCCGAAAAAGACCCTTCTAGAGTAAAACCCCCCGGCGTCTCCTTCCGATGATAATAGATTTTTCCCGGTAGAGCGGCAATGAATCATTAAATTGGGATAACTTTCGAAGTATTAATGGGATAAGAATAAAACTTGGTAGGTAGGACCCCTTTGAGGTTCTAAACCCGGTTACTTTATATGACCTTTGTGCCTCTATAGCCAAAATTGGATAGGAACCTCAAGATTAACACCGGAAAGTACCTTATTCCTCATCCCATCCCTTTGGAAATGAAAATTGGTCACCTTTCTAGTATTTTTGAGGGAACTTATCTATTTAGAAATGGAGCAAAAGCTGAAAAGGATATATCCTTTTTTTTGTAATTTTGAGGTAGTGGAAATAATCAAAATGGAATTGGGAAACGAGCGGTTCAACTAAGTTTGGTCAATAAAAAAAAAGGATTTCAGTTAGGCTGAATAACAGTAGTCTTATAGGACCATGGCATAGAATGTGTCTCCACTAAATAATCTGAAATGACAGTTATTTATTTTAGCTCCTCTGAGATGGCGTTTTGGCCCATTTTGACTCCTAAAAAGCGAACGTAGCTAGAAGGTCGGAATTGGAAGTCAGTTCATAGATGGCGTATACGACTCGGAACTGCTCGAACTAATCATGCGGGAAGAGATCGTAATTTTAATGCAGGCGGTAGCACGAGTCCAAACATTGAAGCTGGCAGCAATACTGCCAGGGTGAAGAACAGGATGCGGCTAAACTATGTCAGAGAGTTGCAGGACGGACAAGACGGGTTGGAATAGAAGAGGAGATACAGAGTGATACGATAGTAGGACACGAGCAGTTAATGTCAACTACCCCTAGCCTCGTAGGCAAAAAGGCAAGGGCAAGTAAACGATGAATGTGAAGCTGGGTACGAAGACACACATCAAGCGTGCCGGTGTCAGTCATGTGGTAGACGGCGGATCCTACATGACAACTGCGGATGCTTTCGTGGGCGGATGTGAGTTGAGATTCTACTGGATACTGGAGGCACCACTAACTTTATCGGCAGCTTGGTGGCTCAGAGGTTTAAAGCCACGTCAGAGATACGCGATAAAGGAAAGGATACAAACTTTCGTCGAATCTTAACTGCGACAGATTTTAGACCGGATCTACAGAAGGGTCTGGGCCTCCGGTGCGGTATGTGGTTCCACTAGATCCAGGTGAGCAGAAGGAGCCAAACATCAGCACGAGTGGAATGCTGCGCGAGAAGCAGGACCAGGGGAGTTCGAAGATTATGGAACCCATCGACAAAGTACGCGGAAAATGAACGACAAATTACGAGAACAAAGGTGTCAGAGTGGTTCGGGAAGAAAACGAGGAGGAAGAAACCGACTGGGCAACGGGCGACAAAAACAACACCAATGAAACTTACCCCGAAGTAGTCTGGCCAGAAGAAGCTTTGTGAAGAATAGGACTGCCCCTGTCGCAGAACGAAGCGGTCTTCAGCCACTGAAATTGCCTCGTTATAGAAACAAGACGAAGCTCTCGCTCAAGTATTCTACTGGCCAAGAACAGGCCACGAGATGGTTGTTAAGCTGTCACTAGGGGAGACTCTCATCCCGAAAGAGCAGGCATTTCAGTTCGGAGTCAAAGTTTTAACGTATTGGTCTCGACGGAACAGATTGGCCATAACAATCCTCGATAAGAAGTGGTTTGAAAAAGACAGTTCTGGAGCCATCTTTCTGACACCCGCGGAAGATCGGAAAGAGATATTGAAACAGCTGAACTTATTGGAAGCAAGTGGAGGCAACACGCAGCTGAGAATACAATGGCTAGAATCCGGAGAAATTTCTGGTGGTCGACGATGAGGGCAGCCATGAGATCAGCCATGCACACCAGAGTACAGAAAGGAAGCGGGCAGTGGGTCAGGCTCCATTCGATCCGGGATCAGGTTCAGCACAGTGGCACTGACGATGGCGACGAGCACCGGAGCACATCATGTGCTGGTTTTGACAGATCTTTTCACGATGAACACGATTGCACTTCCTCTGGTGTGAACGGATTTTGCTGACATGGCTTGCGAGATAGTGGAGAAATTGGTGCTGTAGTTTGGATTTCCAAACGTCTTGCGAGCGGAACAAGGGAAGAGTTTTGGTGGTAAATTGATCTAAGAGATGTGCCGCCTCCTAAGCTTCGATAAGACGCAGACTTCCGCGTACAAATGGCAAGGGAATGGGCAGACGGAGAGGCACAAGGATTGGATGGCCGAAGTGGTTTTGAAAGATTGTGCAGCGAACCCGAGGACCTGAAAAAGGACATTGCGCTATTTGAAATTTATGCATATATTACGACATTTTATTGGATAACGGGAGCTACGCCGTTTTGTTTGATACATGGACAGGAACTCCCTTACCCAATTGATCTAATAGACGCAAAACCACACGATGAGGTACTGACGGAAGATTATTTTGCGGAATGGCTAGACGAGATGCACACGGCAGTGCGAGAGAAGCCCTAGGGATGAATCAACGTCGACAAAAGGATCAGTATCAAAAGAAAGTTTACGGCGAGCCGTGTGAATCTGGCGACAAAGTCTGGGTATGGGTGAGGAAGCGGATGAAATTGAAGAAGTAGAGGGATCAAACGGTGCAATGGCCAGGATTCCAGAAGTGAACTACAAGGTGGCAACGCAACCAATCGATTCCCAGTAAAGTGAAATTCCTGCAGTTCAGCATGATCAAGCGATACGTAGAAAACTCTGAACTACCAGAGGAAGCTGCTGCAAAGATGCGATGGACCCATATCGATCGGCGAAATTATTTGATGACCCTGAGATGCATGTCAAAGACGAAGCGTAGCGGGTGAACAGTTGGGAGGGATTCAATATTGATCCAGGCCCAAGGCAAGAACACGTGGTATTTTTGCCACAAAGAAATCGAGTAGTAATGCAGCCACTATTTTCTCCTTTCGAGCGAAACGAAGACTTGCGACGAGAGAGCGATCTGATGGAAACGTATGATGAGATGGAGCTGGAAGCCACAAGAGAAGATTCACCAAGTCTTTCAAGTGAGCCGAAAGGTAGACCTCCAGGTGAGACGATGGTGGTTGAACCTATGATGGTAACAGGGACTGAATATGTATAACGGTTCCCGAAATTGCAAACAGCACTTTTACAACTCAATTAATAGCGGTGGGAACGGGACCAGCACTTAGTATGTTATAGAACCAGAGAGGGAAGTTATGCCCACAGCAGTTTGTCCCCACCCGACTTTCCGGAGTCGTTTCTCCCTCCTCCTTAAACGCTGGGAGTCCAAACTTTGGGACAGCATAGGTACTGTCAAGGTTGATCATGTATTATAATTTGAGTCAAACCAGACGATTGGACCGGGAAAAACATCCCTCAGACCCGAAATAGGCAATTTACGCAAAACATTGAGCAAGGTCATGATTTTAATGCGGTATTAAACACTAGACACGAACCCCAAAAAGACCTCTGGTGTGTAAGACCCCTCCGGCAACTCTTTCCGGTGTTAATAGCTCTTTCATGGGAAAAGTAATGAAGGACCTGAGAAATTGGGTAACTTGGAAAGTATCAATTGGGTTGAATGAAAGTTCGTAAGTAGAACTTCTAGGTCATTTTGAACCCGAATATGGAAGGCTGACCCCCGGTGACCCCAATTTGACTTTTAATTGGCCCTTCAAATAGCGCAAAATTGTAAATAAACCCCAGAATTCACAAAGTGGCGTGTTCCCCTTTGGAAATGAGAATCGGTCATCTTACTAATATTTGGGAGGGACTTTACCTATTCGTAGCTGAAGCAGAAGTTGAAAAGGATAAAGCTATTCAATTGTTACATTAAACAATTGGAAATAATTAAAATGCACTTGGCAAACATTGAGTTCCATTAAGCTTGGCTAATGGGCTATTCATAGAAATTGAGTTAGGCTGAAGAAAAGTATACCCTTAGATAATTGTAAAAAACAGGAGCATGCTGGGGAAGTAGGTCCTCTAAATAATCTGAAAAGACAAGATATTTACTTAGCTCCTCTGAGATGATTTTTGGCTTATTTTTACGCCTAATAAGCAAATTCAGCTCCCCTGATAGCTAGAAGGTCAGAATTGGTGTTTTTATTGTAATTTTACATGCTTGAAATGAAATACTGACCCTTGAAAAGGGTTTTCTGCTACCCCCGGGAGGTCGGGACGCTAACAAGATAACGAAAAAACTTCTTGGGACATTCGTTTGTTAAACAAAGCTTGGTAAAAGGTTAAATTGGATTTGATATTTGCGCAAATTATTTAGAGACAGTTATAACAAGCTGGAAGTTTAGAAGTAGTGTCGTCAATGAAAAATTTCAGTTAGTACTTTGCGTAAGGGGCACCGAAGTAAATATCAGGACCTGTAGGGACCACCATAATTTTAAAAAAATAACTTAAAATCAATTAGAAAAACATTACCGAGACAAACAAACGCAGAAAACTCCTGTTCGGTAAGTTTAAGTAGGCAGAACACTTACACTAAGAGCTCGTTGGAACGGTGGTTCTAAGAGCTTGAGAGAAAAGTGTTACTTTTGTGAGAATAGTGACTCTCCCAAGCCAGTGTGAGTACGTTAATTAGTGATTTGTCAAGAGTGAGAGATAGTTGATGGACTGTTAGTGAAAATATTTTGTGTTAACGAGCCGTTAAATTGTCCCTAAGCACTTGTGTTGGCAAATCGCGGACTCTTACCTCTGATTTAAAAATTTGAATTCACTCTGACAATTTAGAGTTTTGTGTCTTTGGACCTATAAAATCTGAGTTCAATTAACATTGGAAAATCTTGCGCTCGTAACGAGCGGAAAAGACCGCCATGAGGGCATAAAAAGGGGACGAGTAACATAATATAGCACAGAGGAGTTGCCACCATTTTAACCCTTTCGGGATTGTAGATAGTAGTGAATCTCGGTCAACCCGCTGAGTTCATTACCCAAGGGACCACTTTACGGTGCTGTTAAGTTACAGTGTGTGAACGGACCTGGAGAAGGAATCCACTAAATTTACAGATTTGAGCAAAATGGAGAATATTTGGGGAATTGTTTTCGACTTTGTGTTCATTTTTATGTTTCGATCGACTCGATTCTATGTTTCTACTTTGAGTTCAACTATAAGGCCTTCTCGAATATGGATTTTTGGTCAAACTCTGACATGTGTTCGACCCGCCTCGGTCAAAACATAAATCGCGAACCTCGACCCGGGAAGTTGTATTATTATAGGCCTAACTTGGAAGCTTAGACTTTTACACGCAAGTTGAGATTTTGAGATGTTGCGGATTAGTCTGGTAAAGTTCATATTCATAGCAGCTTAGATTAGTTGTAACATTAAAGCATAAACAAGGATCTGAAAACGTAGAGAAGGGTGTACAAGTTTTAGGTTATTTTGACGGAAAAAAGGCATAAATTAAATAAGGGAAAATATTTCGTTTCTGGTATTGTTATTCTGAGGTATTCAATTGCCTGTGTTATTTATGACACAACTGATAAAACTGTTTAAAAAAGCAGAAAAAGGTTAAATCATGCGCGAATTGTTTAAAATACGACTTCTGAGCGATTAAAAGTTTTGTTTGATTTTCAGATCTGAGATTGCTATGAAAAAAATCCATCTGAAAAACAGGAGAAAGTTGTTGTGAAACTCAGCTTCGTTTGATTACAGCTTCTTTTTTTTACAATTTTCGATTTTTTAATTTTCAAGCCCATCATAAACTCCATGTAGTCTCTCTTCTATAGTATTCAGAGACTAAAATTTCACCATGGAACAAGGCTGGTGTTTTAAAGGAGTCAATGAACGCAGGGAAACAAAAATTGACCTTGGTTGTGAAACAACTTCAAGTTTTGATTTTCAAATGAAAAATATATGCTTTAAAAGTTTTTTGATTTCAAAGAACAGTTTAAGAGTGTCACCTTTTTGATGAATTTAACTTAATTTAAACTGGATCAATTGATAAATTTTTTATTCCGCTGGGAAATCTGAAAATCAAAGGGAATGAAATGAACTTAAAAAATATCAAAAGTCAGACCGCAAAAAAAAATCTGTTTGAGCGAGAACAAATTTTAAGACTGAAAAATCATAATCACGACCTATAAAAGTGACTGATTACCAAGAGTCAAAAACATTTTATTAAATTGCAAATAAGCTTCTACAAAAATTGTGACGAAAGCTTTGGGGAATTTTTGTGTTCAAGTGCTGTCCGTGAATGATGTTTTAAGACCATGGAGCTCAAATACGAAAAGAAAAACTGAGGAGCTCGCAGCACGGTGAAAACTGGCATTTCCTGGAAAAATATAGCTGATTTCATTTCAAAATTTAGCTATTTCAGCATGTTAAATTTTATAACTTAGAAGTTATTATGATTTTAAAAATTTACCAATACAAAGTTCCTCTCACATGTAACATAAGACACAATTTCAAAATGCAACACTTGATAGGAAAGTAGTTTGGTTGTCATATCGCATTTGGACAGCAGATGATTTTTCAGATTTTTACACATGATATTTTGCATCATTTTAAGTATAGGCATACATATCAATATCATGAGACTTGATGCTCGATGTATTTTTCAGATTTCCGGTAAATAGCTTTTATAGTCATTTCAAACTTCTTTGCATAGTCATGTTAAGCATCCGTGAAGAAAGCTGAAGAGAGCCTGTGTTATTTATGACACAACTGATAAAACTGTTAAAAAGCAGAAAAAGATTAAACCATGAGCAAATTGGTTAAGGAACGACTTCTGAGCGATTAAAAGTTTTGTTTGATTTTCAGATCTGAGATTGCTATGAAAAAAGTCCATCTGAAAAACAGGAGAAAGTTGTTGTGAAACTCAGCTTCGTTTGATTACAGCTTCTTTTTTTTACAATTTTCGATTTTTTAATTTTCAAGCCCATCATAAACTCCATGTAGTCTCTCTTCTATAGTATTCAGAGACTAAAATTTCACCATGGAACAAGGCTGGTGTTTTAAAGGAGTCAATGAACGCAGGGAAACAAAAATTGACCTTGGTTGTGAAACAACTTCAAGTTTTGATTTTCAAATGAAAAATATATGCTTTAAAAGTTTTTTGATTTCAAAGAACAGTTTAAGAGTGTCACCTTTTTGATGAATTTAACTTAATTTAAACTGGATCAATTGATAAATTTTTTATTCCGCTGGGAAATCTGAAAATCAAAGGGAATGAAATGAACTTAAAAGATATCGAAAGTCAGACCGCAAAAAAATCTGTTTGAGCGAGAACAAATTTTAAGACTGAAAAATCATAATCACGACCTATAAAAGTGACTGATTACCAAGAGGCAAAAACATGTTATTAAATTGCAAATAAGCTTATACAAAAATTGTGGCTAAAGCTTTTGGGGAATTTATGTGTTCAAGTGCTGTCCGTGAATGATGTTTTAAAACCATGGAGCTCAAATACGAAAAAAAACGGAGGAGCTCGCAGCACGGTGAAAACTGGCATTTCCTGGAAAAATATAGCTGATTTCAATTCAAAATTTAGCTATTTCAGCATGTTAAATTATATAACTTACAAGTTATTATGATTTTAAAAATTTATTAATACAAAGTTCCTCTCACATGTAACATAAGACACAAGCTTCAAAATGGAACACTTGATAGGAAATATAGCTTGCTTCAAACTTCCCCTTTTTTATTAATTGATCAAAACTATAGAAAAAAACATCAAAGTGTTTCAGAATTACATCGCTTCAATAGTTTGATTGAATGAATTTAACGTTTTGCGAAGCAATCCAAACTATGAAAAGAACTTCGAAAAACTTCAAATTTTTAACCTTATTCAAGAGGTGCTTTAAAAAATTTCAACATTAAGCAAACTGGTTCGCCTAATGGAATGTTTTGAAAGGTTGCAACATTTTATTGCTTCAATAGCTTGCCTGAAAAATTTAAATTTTTTTGCGTATCAATCCAAACTATAAAAAGAACTTAAAAGAATGGAAAAAACTTTAAATTTTAATCACTTCAATAGTTTGCTAAGAAAAAGTTCAACTTTTTGCAAACTGATCAAAGTTACAAAAAGAACTTACCAAAATTGTATATGAAAATGGATCAGTGTTTCTAATGTGAAACGGACTCGTTTCTTGTTTTCATTCCATTTCCTTCAACTTTTGTTTTAACGTTTTCATATTACTCTTTGCTTCATTATTCTGTTTTTTTTTCCTTCGTCCCCATCCGTTTTCTTCGTTTTTTACCAATTTTCTTCAGTTGGTGTCCCTCACTTGTTCTCATTTTGTATTTTCCTACTAATTCTCCTTGTTTTAAGGCCCGTTGCATTAAGTCATCCTTTTGGTCAAATTGGGCACATATTGAGATAACAACTTTTGCAGAACCGGTTCGAATGGAAAGCTTAAAGCTACAAACATGTGTGCACGAGCTGTTTGAGATGAATTAGGAAGAAAAGTATATGCTTTTTTTCATGAGCAAGTAAATACTACGCGTACGTAAAAATGCTTTTTGATGAAATGGAAAGAAAAACTTTTCACAGCAAACGCAAAAAAAAACAGTTTATCACAGATAAAATTTATATTTTTTATAAGTTCGAGTCCTGAGAATTATTATCTTTCAGACAACGAGCACAAGAAATCTGTCAAATTTCTCGAAAATCTGTGTATTCGATGTTTGTACAGCTGATTATTATATCTTTTGTATGAGTGACTTTAGATATACGTGTGTACGCATGTGTGTGTGCTGCGGGCAGTCCATTTTGCGTGTGTGTATATGTGTGTCCAAATATGAGTGTTTGTGTGTGCGTGTGTGCGTGTGCAATGTGTTCGCGCGCGTTTGTGCTTGTGTCTTTGTCAGTAAGTGAGTGTATATATATGTGTGTGCGTGTGTATATGAGTGGTTGGGCGCAACTAAGTTTTAAAAATCTATAATTTATCAAATATTTTGGTAGCACAGTAAAAACTATATTTTAAAAACCCTTTCTCTCTTTGTCTTAAATGCGGTTTTCCTATTCATGCTTTTAGTGTGTTGATAGATAATTTACTTTTTCAGTTTAAAAATGAATAAAAATAATAATATTTCATGAATTTTCGTCAACATTTAACGCAAATTCCAAAAACCCGAACGGTAAAAAGGCACTTTTCTGAGCTTCAAGACAGTAACCATTGAAGCCTTGGGCTAATGTGAAAAAAAAAATTGTTGAAAAGGATAAAGCTATTCAATTGTTACATTAAACAATTGGAAATAATTAAAATGCACTTGGCAAACATTGAGTTCCATTAAGCTTGGCTAATGGGCTATTCATAGAAATTGAGTTAGGCTGAAGAAAAGTATACCCATAGATAATTGTAAAAAACAGGGGCATGCTGGTGAAGTAGGTCCTCTAAATAATCTGAAAAGACAAGATATTTACTTAGCTCCTCTGAAATGATTTTTGGCTTATTTTTACGCCTAATAAGCAAATTCATTTCCCCTGATAGCTAGAAGGTCAGAATTGGTGTTTTTATTGTAATTTTACATGCTTGAAATGAAATACTGACCCTTGAAAAGGGTTTTCTACTACCCCCGGGAGGTCGGGACGCTAACAAGATAACGAAAAAATTTCTTGGGACATTCGTTTGTTAAACAAAGCTTGGTAAAAGGTTAAATTGGATTTGATATTTGCGCAAATTATTTAGAGACAGTTATAACAAGCTGGAAGTTTAGAAGTAGTGTCGTCAATGAAAGATTTCAGTTAGTACTTTGCGTAAGGGGCACCGAAGTAAATATCAGGACCTGTAGGGACCACCATAATTTTAAAAAATAACTTAAAATCAATTAGAAAAACATTTCTGCCGTTTGTTTCCTTCAACTTTTGTTTTAACGTTTTCATATTACTCTTTGCTTCATTATTCTGTTTTTTTTTCCTTCGTCCCCATCCGTTTTCTTCATTTTTTACCATTTTTCTTCAGTTGGAGTCCATCACTCGTTCTCATTTTGTATTTTCCTACTAATTCTCCTTGCTTTAAAGCCCGTTGCATTAAGTCATCCTTTTGGTCAAATTGGGCACATATTGAGATAACAACTTTTGCAGAACCGGTTCGAATGGAAACCTTAAAGCTACAAACATGTTTGCACGAGCTGTTTGAGATGAATTAGGAAGAAAAGTATATGCTTTTTTTCATGAGCAAGTAAATACTACGCGTACGTAAAAATGCTTTTTGATGAAATGGAAAGAAAAACTTTTTACAGCAAACGCAAAAAAAAACAGTTTAATATATGTTTTTTATAAGTTCGAGTCCTGAGAATTAATATCTTTCAGACAACGAGCACAAGTATTCTGTCAAGTTTCTCAAAAGTCTGAAAAATTTGTGAATCTGTGTGTTCGATGTTTATACAGCTGATTATTATATCTTTTGTATGAGTGCCTTTAGATGTACGTGTGTGCGCATGTGTGTGTGCTGCGGGCAGTCAATTTTGCGTGTGTGTATGTGTGTGTCCAAATAAGAGTGTTTTTGTGTGCGTGTGTGCGTGTGCAATGTGTTCGCGCGCGTTTGTGCTTGTGTCTTTGTCAGTAAGTGAGTGTATATATATATATATGTGTGTGCGTGTGTTTGTGAGTGGTTGGGCGCAACTAAGTTTTAAAAATCTATAATTTATCAAATATTTTGGTAGCTTAGTAAAAACTTTATTTTAAAAACCCTTTCTCTCTTTGTCTTAAATGCGGTTTTCCTATTCATGCTTTTAGTGTGTTGATAGATAATTTACTTTTTCAGTTAAAAAATGAATAAAAATAATAATCTTTCATGAATTTTCGTCAACATTTAACGCAAATTCCAAAAACCCGAACGGTAAAAAGGCACTTTTCTGAGCTTCAAGACAGTAACCATTGAAGCCTTGGGCTAATGTGAAAAAAAAATTTGATAGTTTTTTGGTTTTCTTTTTTCATATTGATTTTCATTACTCATAAGTGAGCCCCGTGAGGTCTTGAAAAACTTCTCTGGCAAATCAGATGTTTAAAAAAAGGTTTGATGAATAGCAGTTTTCCATGACATTGGAACCATACAAACAAGCTTACATGTAGAACACATTTTAATATGCGATCCTTCCTATACTCTGTTTATGGGTGTTTCATGAGAAAAATAGTTGTTTCAAGTCGTCTACTTGAGAGTCAAAGCCGTACTTAGAATATAGAATCCAAAGAAAAACTGACAATCAGTTAAACTGTTCATTCTATCTGACTGATAAAGCTACTATTGCTGCAACTTTTCATTTTTGGTACAAATGGGAGCATAGATGAAAAAAATGACAGAATTTCAGTTTCAGTTTTGCATTTTGAATTGAAACCTTTGTTCTTAAGTTTTTTTAAAATTTATATAGCGCGTACCGAGCATCAAGTATTGGAAAAGCAAGAAGCACTTTTTCCAAAACATAGAAGAAACGAAAATTCCCATAAAAACCTAGATAATCAAACTGGAAGACTAAAAACGATTTTGACTAAATATAACCAGAATTCAAAACAAAAGAAAGATCAAAAATCAATTTGTTCAGTTTGTTTAGCCAAGTTTTCATGATTTTTTTGGACTAGTCTAGCTCAATTCTTTTACAAAAAGCATTTGTCAGTTTTCTAGTGAATCAAACATGTTACACTCAGAATTTGACAGAAAATCAATTTTTCAATTTATTAATTTAAATTGGAAAAAATCAAACAATAATGAGTTTGGAGGTTTCGGTTATAAATAATTAAAATCCACTGACATTTTGCTTTGTCTATTATTGCCACTACATGTTTATTTAGGAAAAAATCGTCAAAAAGGAGGAGTTTTTCCTACGCTTTTTGAAGGTTTATTCAATTTGTGAGAAATTATTTTTCGAAGGAGGCAAAAAAGTCTGCTCAGTAGAATTGACAGAAAAATGCCTCTGAAAACGTTTTCTGCTTATAACGTTTTTATTTTCTTAAAAATCTTATTTTTTGTTGCTTCTAAAGTTTTTTTCGTCTGTGGAAAACTGCCGAGTGCTGTAACTATTAATTCAGAAGAACTAAAGGCATCTAACCCCTACAATTTACAAACCGAAACTCTCAGTTGGGACGACAGCTCTGCGCAATGTATCCAAAGTTGTCAAAACTCAGAGTTTTCGTTGGAACGTCTCGTGATAAAATTTGACAAAAAGTTTGGAAAATGTGAATGCTACCGAAATCTAGAGGAAGGACTTTTTGCTAGCAATGGGCAACAAATTCCCGAAGAAACGGTGGTTTTCTATACAGGTATACATTATTCCGCCAATTTATTCATGAATACTGTCCACAGATGGTTTTGAATGTGTTCTGCCAGGGGCAATTCCAGGATTTTCTCGAGGATGGGGCAGGTTTTTGGCATTTTTTAGCAAGACCAGGTTACTTTTTAGAGTGCTTCCAGAACATTTTAAGGCCCTATTTTGACTGAATTTTCCGCGCCAGGGGCAAAAATGTGAAAAATGCCGTTTTGGAAAGTTTCGATCTAAATGTTGCAACTTATTTTTGGTGCGTGCCTTCCTTCAAAATCATTATACAATGCCACCAAAAGCGTGTTTAGAAAAACTTCAGGGCTTGTCGGCCAAAAATGATGTCGGAAAATAACGAAAAGGGGGATCCATTGATTGCTGAAGGGCTCGAATCCCTGAGAAGGAGGTCGTCCAACCCCTCCCCCCTAAATCCGCCACAAAAACATGGTTGATTGTCGTTTTTAAATCTCATATCATTAACTTTTCTGTTGCAATGCAAACGGTGTTTAAAATTTTAAAGAAAAGTTGGTTTGAAACTGTACTACTGTAGACGAATGTAGAGTTAGAGTCACTCTTTTTATTGATTGATTTTATTATCATGTAGCTGAGAAAACCATCGGTAAGGCCATTGGTATTTTTTAAGTAATTTTTATCCGTCATTTTAACCATTCTCACATGGGAAAACAGAATATTGAAAAGATGAAAAAATAAAATAAAGATTTTTAATTTTTTTTAAAAGTTCGCGGTGGATGAACATGCTGGGCTACTTATACAGCAATCAATTAATTTTGCAAGATTTTCGCTCGACACCTTAAAAAGGTTTGATAACAATTTGCAACAATGATTTCGGTCTGATTACTTATTGTTATTGTTCCGACTTTCGATACGAAAGTAATGGAATATTTGTGCTCGGGATGGTTTTTTTTTCTTCAGACACATTTCGACTTTTTAACTAGCCATTTTTGACGGATTTTTTAAATATCATTCAAAAAGTATTGTTGTCATGTGCTTACATTTGAAAAGATATTTCACCTGTGATCTTTTTTTAAAAGTTATGAGGGTTTAAAGATTGCCATTTTGGCCATTTTGACCAATTTGGAACAATTAACGCGCGATATAAATCGCGCTATTAACGCGTAAGCGGAGAAACAATCTGTTTGAGAAATCGTTCTAAATTGGTCGAACGAAAATTATATGCCATAATTGACTTGTTACTAGGAGCAAAATCTATCACTTATAACTTAATATGGCGTGTGGGGGGATGATTTTCATAAAAAATTTCAAATTTTAGAAAAAAAAATTTCATTTTATTTTATTTCATTTAATTTTCTAATGTTATTACTGCTGCTCAATAAACCTTAAAAGGCAGTCGGAACATTCAGGGCTTCGCCTTGATACGAGCAGTCTTGTTGTTCCGACTTTCGATACGAAACTAACGGAATATTTGTGCTCGGGGTGGGTTTTTTTTTCTTCAGACAAATTTCGACTTTTTAACTAGCCATTTTTGACGGAATTTTTTTTTATCATTCAAAAACCATTGTTGTCCTGAGCTTAAATTTGAAAAGATATTTCACCTGTGATCATTTTGTGTAATGTTATGAGGGTTTAAAAATTGCCATTTTGACCAATTTGGGACAATTAACGCGCGATATAATCGGCGCTATTAACGCGTAAGCGGAGATTTAATCCGTCTTACAAATCGTTCCAAATTGGTTGAACGAAGCTTATTTGCCATAATTGATATGTTACAATGAGCGAAATTTATTCTTTTGTATTTTATATGGCGTGTGAGGGGATGATTTCATAAAAATGAATTCAAATTTTAGAATTGTTTTTTTTTTCATTTTATTTTATAACATTTAATTTTTTGATGTTACTACTGCTCCACAAACCTTAAAAGGCAGTCGGAACATTCAGGGCTTCGCCCTGATACGAGCAGTCTTGTTCGCCTTTATTTTCTGTTTGGATAAAATTTTCGGCTCTTTTTCCTTTTCCCCCCACCTGCAAAATTTGTAGAGTTTTTTTTCTGTTCAAATTGTCGGATTGTTACAAAATTTGGCATACCGATTGATTAGGACATGACAAACATATTTGGTCTTCATTATCAACCTTGTAAAACCACGCGTTACACCATAAAACTGATGCTTATGTGAGGTGGGGGGAAAAAGGAAAAAGAGCCAAATTTTCTCTTAATCTTTGAATTTCCGTCAATTTTTGAATCTCCCAGGCTCATTGCATGGTGTGCAGTTTTTTTATTATGTTCTAACAGTTTTTCTAACCTTTTTTCTAAATGTTTTCCTCCATTCCTCTTTTTCCTGTTTTTCAATGAATTTATTCCATTTTTCTTCACCCGCGTGGCAAAATCTTCAATCCCAGTCTTTTATCAATTTCATCTTTTTCGCTTAAATCACTCTTTCAATCCATTTTTTTCCCGCTGTCATTTGTAACTTTGTAACTTTCATCCGTCACTTAAGACGATATTTCCTCACATCCCGCCTTCTGCGGCCATCTTTTCCTCTTCGCGCCTTGACTGCTTGTTCCGGCGTTTTATTCGGAAAAATTTAATTGAATCTGAAGGAATGAAATCTATCTTTTTGTACTTAAAATGGCGTGTGGGTTGATGATTTTCATTAAAAAATTTCAAATTTGAAAAAAAAAATTTCGTTTTATTTTATTTCATTTAAACTTTTATGTTATTACTGCTGCTCCATAAACCTTAAAAGGCAGTCGGAACATTCAGGGCTTCGCCCTGATACGAGCAGTCTTGTTTAGTTTATCATTGAAACTTATTAGCTGTTTGTTTTAGCTAGCAAAATGCCTGTAAACCTGACTTTCAAAGGTTCGAAAATTTTGATAATTCTTCAATTAATTCCGTCAAAACTCACATTTAAAAGCAGCATTTATTATTTTGTAGAGCGATACGCAGACATAACACTCGATTTGGTCGTACAAAACTTCACTTCTCGCACGTTTTCCGTGTTTTCAACAAAAGGAAATGTCTCCATGTCGAAAATAAATTCCGAGTGTGTTTCTGGATGCGACTCTTATCTTATCGAAGTGAATACCATTTCGAATGATCCAGGAGGTTGGATTCAGATATCATCTCTCCAACCTGGAACATTTTACGAGATGAAGATCATAAATGCATTGTTCAGCGACTATTACGCACCGAAAACTGTCAATTTCACTTTCAATTTCACTACAGGTAATTGGATTTTTTCTAAAGCAAGATTGCTGGTTCTTGGTTTAGTATAAAAATGATAGCACATTAAAACTATGTCATATATTTCAACTGATTTCCTTGAATATCTGAATTCACCTGAGAATGATGCCGCTTCTAACGTATATTTAGCAAAATTATGGACAATTTCTTACTTTTTTTGGCAAAAATTCCAGCCTTCAAGCAAAAACTAATTCAAATTTGTTCTGTGAAACTTCGCGTTTACTTTTTGTTGATGTTTTGTGCATTTCTTTGCTCTGTCAATTTACATATCACATTTACATTTACAGATCAATTTTGGTTGAAGATTGTGTAGAAGCGTTGGGCTTTAAATTATTTGAAAAATATTGTACTCTGAAAAAGCGTAATCGTTTTGCAATGCTCTTTTAACCGTTCAAATTCGATAATGAAAAAACTTTTTAAGTATTCATTGAAAGCATGGATGTATTGCAAATTGTGAAGTAGCGATAAGAAGCAACTGGCACAAAAAAGTCATTGTTCTGTTCTATGGAAATGTGGCAGTTTTTTTTTCTCACATTTGTCCTCTCTATCGGCCGCGTATTATCATGGAAATTTTCTTTGTTAGATTGCGTTCATAACATTTTTATGATTTCTGCCTTTCAGTCACTATAAATTTAATGTGATTGTTTAAGGATTGTATTGAAGCGGTTAGGTAATATGCTTCAATTCGGGTGAGTCAGTATCGACTACTACGGAAGGCCAGCTCAAATTTGGTACTGCTTTGATACTAGGAACCACATCTGTTTGAACTAATCAGTTGCCTGAAGAACAAGTCGTCAGTTGTACAAAAAATTGGAAAACTAGTGAAACAGTTCCATAAAAATTGCGAGATCGAAAAAAAATTTGTTCGATCAAATTTTTGTTTTTTTTAGAGGAAAAGAAAGCATCATGGTTCATTTGGTTGAACAAGCTATCATGTATTCTAAGTTTTTTTTTGGCAGCAAAGGAAAGCTGTCCGCGTCAAAAAAATATGATTTTGATTGTGTCAGGTATATGGAATAGTCCTTCAGGTGATCCAGGAATTTAAAAAAGATTCCTCTCGTCAGTCGATCTCATTGAACAAGTTGAGGATCGAAAAAGCCATGCTCGGCTATTCAATGACTGATACATCCAGAAAACTTCAAGAACACATTCAATGTCATTTCAGATGAATTGATGTTTTGTAAAACCAAATTTATGATTAAAGACAAAAGTTAACATTTGAAAGGACAAAAAACATCGTGATATAATTCAAAACGTTTTCTCCGAAATCTGAAGTTGTCCGGTAAAAAATTAAATTATATCGTCTTTTGAAAAATAAGCTTTGAATTTCATCCATAATCTTAATGAAAGCTAAATTCGTTTTCCATAATTTCTTAAGAATAATTTCACAAGCTCTTCAAAAAGACCCAACTTCAATATGTTTTTGATTTCACCTAATTCAACAAAATTGTCATAAGCATATTTATTTATGTTATTGAATTAAAAAGAAGTGGAAAGGGCAAAGAGCAAAATGAAGCTTCAGTTAGAACTCATTTCAGTCTAATTGATCCGACTTTTGATACGAAAGTAACGGAATATTTGTGCTCGGGTGGGTTCTTTTTTCTTCAGACAAATTTCGACTTTTTAACTAGCCATTTTTGACAGAATTTTTCTATATCAATCGAAAGAACTTGGGACAATTAACGCGCGATATATTTCGCGCTATTAACGCGTAAGACGAGATTTAATCCGTCTTAGAAATCGTTCCAAATTGGTTGAAAGAAGCTTATTTACCATAATTGATTTGTTACAAGGAGCGAAATCTATTCTTTTGTTTTTTATATGGCGTATGGGGGGATTATTTTCATAAAAAGTTTCAAATTTTAGAAAAAAAAGTTTCGTTTTGTTTTCTTCCAATTAATTTTTTAAGGTTATTACTGCTCCGTAAACCTAAAAGGCAGTCGGAACATTCAGGGCTTCGCACTGATACGAGCAGTCTTGTCTGATTTTAGATTCTATCTGATTTTAATTTAACGAATTTGAGTAAGCCATACTAACCACAAACAACTTGCAATTCATGCTTTTTCATGAAATAAATTCACCGAGCGACTGTTTCAGTAAGGCTGCTTTCGTAAGTGATATGCATGGGCCCAGTTTTTTTTTCAGTCTACACTCTGCTTATAGGTTTGTTTGGAAGTTTTTGCTCCAGCTGATGAAAAGATTTATGGACCTGTAATTACTGACATCAAGATATGTTTTTTTTTTCAATTGTAAATAATAGCTTTGGTCAGGTCTTTAAGAAGGAGCCATTTAAAAAAGATACAAAAGCCTAAAAAGCATCTATACATGCGTAAAACTACAGTACTACCGCCTGTAAAACGATCAACTGCAGAGGGAATTTTAATCAGAAAAAAATTACAATTGATTTGAAATCTGAACCGAAAAAAGTTTTGTATTTTAAATTATTCTTTTAACAAGCAGTACAAAATAACATTCAAGCTATTTCAATCAACTAACCCATAAATTCACTGCTTGTTGGGACAACCCAGGAGTAGTTCAACTCATGGAGGGTGCCCCAGATAAGATAATATTTGAGGAGCATCAAATACATAATTATATAAGGTGACATTTTAGAAGAGAATTTCCAAAATCTGATAATTGTCAAACAGATATGTGTCCTTAAAGTTGTTAAAAAAACGTTCGAACTGTGATTTGGTCATTTTTTCTATATCGGGAGGCAACAATTCGTTGTTTTTAATAAAATTATAAACTCGAGTTATTCGTCGCGTAGCTGACTTTTCCATCATTTTACTTTTAAAACTAACAGTGGGTAAAAGTTTTGCCGCTGTTCTTCTGGTTGTTCTTAAGTAGGAAGTTTCATTAATGTTTAGAAATTTTACAGGTGAAGTTTTACTCAGGAGACCGAAAGCTTCCTTGAAAATATGAGCCGCATACAATTCATAAACTGTGTATATTTTGTGCTTAATCGCTAGGTCTTGAACTGAATCGCTGTATTTTTTGCGAAATACAGTTCTGATTATTCGTTTCTGTAAAAGATTAATTGATTATAGGTCAGTTTTTGATGCACTCCCGTATGTTAAAATACCGTACTCAATTATTGATTTAGCATAGGCATTATAAAACATCAATAGCTGTTTTGTGCTGAAAAAACTTCTAGTTTTGAGTAATAGGCCATTGAACTGACGTAATTTTTTGTTCACTTTATCTATATGATCCTTAAAACTGAGCTTATTGTCGATTATTAGACCTAAATATTTTGTTTTGTAGGAATTTTCAATTTTGTGAGATGCAAAGGTAATTTCCGTCAGATGATTGTTACCAAAAGAGACTAGATTGCATTTTGCTGGATTAACAGTAAGCCCATTATCAACAAACCACTCCTGACTGAGGTATAAGGCACTTAAAAAATCTTTTTTGTTGTTGCAAAAAATCGTTGTATCATCAGCGTATAGAACGGAGTTGGCTTTACCAAGTTGTGTCGGCAAATCATTTATGTACAGTAAAAACAATAGTGGCCCCAGAACTGACCCCTGAGGAACGCCATATTTTATCAAAAGTTTTTCTGACCAACATTTATTATAATCAACAAACTGAAATCTATATGATAAATAACTTTGTAATAGCTGCAAAAATTTTCCTCTAAACCCGTTTTTTTTCAAGCTTGGACAGCAATCTTTCATGATTTATTGTATCAAGTGCTTTGGTCAGGTCTACGAAGCAGGATTGACAGGTGCATTTTTTGTCAATACTTTTACGTAAAGTTTCTGTAAACTCTAAAAGTGTATAAGTACATGAATGTTTTGGTCGAAAACCAAATTGGCTATCACTCAAAACCTTGTTCTTATTTATAAAGCTCATCATTCTGTAGAAAATGATCTTTTCAAAAACTTTATCAATTGATGTAAGTAGACTGATTGGTCTGTAGTTGCCCGCGTCATGGACTGATCCATCTTTGTATATTGGAATAACTCGAGCAACTTTCAAGTCGGAAGGATAATATCCTTCATCAAAACATTGGTTAAATAGCTCAGTTAATGGTTGACTGATAACTGGAAGGGTTTGTTTAATTGTTTTATTGCTTATACCATCATGACCAGTACTGTTACCGTTTTTTAATTTCTTAATCGCATTAGTTGTTTCTTTTATTGTTATTGGAGCAAAAACAAATGTGTTACTAATAATATTTGACTTAACCTTTTTGTTATCTGTAAATTTTGCTGCAAATTTTTCACCAATACTGTTAAAATATTCATTAAATTTTGTCGCATTTATTTAATTTCCTGAAACATTTTTTGCTTTACCCCAAAGCGATCGTATTGTAGAGAAAAGCTCTTTAGAGTTGCTGAAATTAGCTGTACTTTTGTCGTAAAAAGCAATCTTGGCATTACGTTCCTTTTTATAATTTTTGTGGTTTTCAGGGGTGGGATTTTTGATCAATTTTTTGTAACATTTGTTCTTTTGTTGGCGCTGTTTTTGGCATTCATTTGTTATCCAAGATTTTTTTGAGTTTTTAAAAGATTGATAGGGTGCAAATCTATCCAAAGCTTGGTTTATACTTCTAGTTATATGGGCTAACTTTTTATCAACAGACCAATTTGCCTCAATTTTAGATAGAAATTAGTGTATTAAAAACAAATATTTTAATATGCTAATATAGTTTCTTGAAAAATTAAAATTTCTTTTCCAATTACGGGGGAAATTTCTTTTGTTTTGTGGTCGATCGCTGGCATTTAAAAAATTAACAAGAGCATAATGATCGCTTATTTTACAACGCAGAGTCGCAATGTCGTAGAAAGTGTTACTTATTGAGTGGTCAATGCAAGTCATTGTGCTCGGGGTAATTCTAGTTGCTTCGCAATTGTTTATATGTAAACCATACATGTTGATCAGGCCTTGGTACTTTTTAGTTTGAGAGTTCTATTTTGAGATATCAATATGAAAATCCCCACAAATATTTATGTCTTTATTTTGTTCGCTGATTTTGTCTATCAGTTCCTCAAACATTTCCCAAAATTCTGAAATTTTAGCCCCAGGTGGTCTGTACATTAAGTGAAAAGTTAAAACACCCTTGTTTTCATTATTTTTAAGTTCAATTGAAAAATTTTCCAATCTGTCATCTTTTTCAAGTATATATTCGTTGGCTGAGAAATCTTCGCGGACATAAAATGCTAAGCCACCGCCATTTTTTGTTTCTCTTGGTTTTGAAAAAATTGGTTTATAGCCATCAATATTATAGCAACCTTGAGGATCGTTGCTTGTTAACCAAGTTTCACATAAACCTATTGCAATAGGTTTAGATTTAAAGTTTTCTAGAAGACAACATAACTGGTCATGATGGTAATGTAAAGATCTTATGTTTAAGAATAGTATTGATTGTTGTTCAATGTCATCTAATTGATGCTCGTCAATCATTCTTATCAATATCAAAACTAAAAACTTGCAAAGTAGAACTAAGAGTTAATCTGAAAACACAGAGTTGGTTTGCTAGCTACCACTTGTTGTGTCATCTCTCGTTGACATTGCTTCGTTTGCGTCTTCGTTGATGTGCTGCTTGCACGTATTGCCATCCACCATTGGTCTAGTAGGGGTAATTTCTTGATGCGATCTTTTATTTTGACCCGGTGTTGGGGGAGGCTGCCTGCTCGATGCGTTGTCTACATTAAATCTTGGCATCTGGTTGCGTTTCCAGAAGGGTTTAGAATTGCTTTCATTTCTCCGTGGATTTGGATAGTTGTAGATGTTATCTCTGTCGTCACGTTTTATGGCTGAATTTGCAGCTTTTTCGATTTCACTGACACTGTCCACATGTTTCGAGTAGAAGGACCCGTTGTTAGCTTTGTAGTAAAGCTTCACTTGGCAGTTCATGGTAGTCGTTATTAACCCCAGTGACTCACACTTTTGCTTTAGCGTGACGTCATGTTGGGGTAGACGCTCAGTAATATACATTTTCTTTCCATGTGAATTAAAGCATGCGGCAAGTCTTGATTTGAGTTGGTAAATATTGTCTTTGTCTGCGAAGTACACGAACTTTACTATAATGGGCGCTGATTTCGTTCCTCTATTATTCTCGTTCTTTACAGGAAGCGGGTGTATTGCTTTGATTGAGCATGGTTCGATATAGTATGAAAATATGTTTTTAACAAGTTTGCCAGAAGTCCTCTGACAATGAATTTGATCGGGGATCCAAATCGAAATTGCGAAAGATAAGGGTATCCTTACTTGTGTACCTTTCTTGGGCATTTACCCTTTTTTTCAGTTCTGCGGTTTCTTTTTCCAAATCATAAATATCGTTGTTCTTTTTAGTAACCTTTACTTCCAAGTTATAGACTTGTTTTTGTAGAGTTTCCACGGTTTTCAATAGATTGTTGAGTATTTCAGGTGATAAAGATGCGGCTGCATTAGTGCATTCTTCGGTATATTCCATCGTTTCGGTGTTTAATTGAGTATCCGATAAGATTTTTATTCAGAACGTGCTTGGAATTAATATTTGCGTGTTTAAATAGCAATAGAAATCGTCAAACGAACTGTGAACACAATGACGTAATAGCACGCAACTGTTTGTTAGCTTAGCATTCTCTTTTCTGAACATACATTGTTCAGCACTTTTTTGTAAACTTGATATGCAGGGGCGGATCTATGATTTTCTCGAGGGGGGGGGTGGACGAATTTTCAAAAATGTGTGGACCTTTTTTTAAGGTTGACCTAATTGTTTTTCTGAGCTCTTCTAAATCACTATAAAGACCCCATTTGGACCAAACTTTCTGCGCCGCCGGAATGTTTTTGAAAGAACAGGCCAAAAAAAGCGTTTCTAGGCAATTCTTGGAAAATGTTGGCCAAAAAATAGCGTTTTTTCGGCGCGCACTCCTTCCTCAAAATTAGTATATAGTGCCTCCAAAGGCGCCTTTAGAAAAATTTTAGGGTCCATCACCAAAAATGGATATCTCAAAATAGTACAAAGGGGGACCCTTTGGGTCGGCAGGGGGTCGAATCCCTGAAGTCCTGAGGGAAAAGCGTAAGTCCTCCCCCCCCCCCCCCCCCTATATCCGCTGGTGTTGATATGCTTTCGACGCCAGAATTTCGTTTCATAGGTTACGACCAAAGTTTCAGACGCCTTCGAATACTTTACATTTCTCGTTGGTAACCTTTTGCTTTTGATTGCTTTTGGTACCGCTCAAGTTATCGGTTTGTTTATTATAGAATTTCACTAGGAGGGTTAATTTTGCCCTTTGATTCATTTGGTAACAAGAGAACGTGCCTTTAATCGCACAAAAAATTTTCAGTGAAAATGGTTCTATCTTTTTAGCCTTCATTTTCAGCGTTAAGCCTAGCCTTTAAAAACCGTTAGAGTTTCAGTCATTTGCTATCAGAGTTTCAATCCTATATGTTAACATAAGAGTTTTGAGTTTTCGCAGCTAATTTTTTTTATTGCTGGCTCAAAATTATCTAGTCTTCGAGTTTTTTGATAATCCGGGCATCAACTAACAGCAGACTTCGAGAAAACAAAGGAATCCAACTTTGCAGATGTAAAACTAAACTGACAAGCTGTAATAACAAAAACTACTGCCACGAATGATTTTTTTTTCAAATGTTGTATCGTCAGAGATTATGTAATATTCTTTTTAAGTCTAAAAGAATGAATTGATTGCCATTTATACAGGTCGGCGATGTTTTATCGGTAAAAATTGAAAACTTGTTCTGCTTCTCGAATTAAAATTTTTGCAGTATGAACCTTCATTTGTTTCTAAACTCAGTTTGATCTTTTGAAAACACGAAAAACATGATTGATTTCTCGAATTAAAATTTTAGCAGTGTGAACCTTCATTTGTTTTTAAACTCAGTTTGATCTTTTGGGAACACGAAAAACATGATTAACTTCAAAAATGGGATTTTATTTCAGAATTCCCAGCGAAAAAAAAGCAGTACCTATTACAAATTTTGTCAAATTGGATTATTTTCGAGAAAAAAATCTTATCATAAACAACTCTTAAAGACATCAGAGCTGCAACGTTTTTGAAAATCAGAAGTTGAAAAATGTTCAAAACATTCAAGTGTTTATTTTCCTTGGTTATTTTCAGTTCTTTTTATAGTTTTTCGTAAGCTAGCATCAAGCTGACATAAGTCTATTTTACGTTTTTCCGGCAATGTTTTTAGGTTTTTAAGTCGATTCGATTGTTACTAAAATCCGTATGAAAATGAAACCAAAAAAGTTGACAAATGATGGATTTAAATCAGTTTGAAATCGATTGGTATCAAATTTTTAAAGCGATTGCAATCAATTATTGCTAGGAGTTTGCCACAGTATCTGTATAAAATTCAAAGCGGTCCTTTTATCAGTGCAGGCTTGATTAAAATAGGAGACAAATTGTTAGTGTGGTTTTTTGAGGAAAACAAGAGTTTTATCTCTTCGCGATCATGGTAATACATGGTACTATTTAACAAAATGTGTTCTAACTGAATGAAATGGAATACTTCGACGATTTAAATATTGGTTAAAGCATGATTTTCATCAAAACTTCGCATGTTATGCGTATAAATTATGCAAATGATTGATGAACAAAATTTCCTCTAGCATCACAAGATTGCAGAAACACACTGACTTCTTCTTTTACAGGCTTACTTACTTTTTAAATTTTACGTCAAACTCAAACTCGCGTTGATTAAACAGGTACAAAAAATATATATTCGGATGGAGTTGGTTTCCACTAGAAAACAGGCCAAATTTTTTTCTCAAAGTACATGCTCAAGAAAATCGGAATCTCTTAAACTATTTCCAAAAAGGGGAGATTTGTTACTATACAAAGCTTGTATATGCTTAGCCAAGCAACTGTTCTATTATGGGGGTGGAAAATTGTTACTAGGTAATGAAGGGGAGAGAAACATTTAAAGACATCCGAAAAACTGTAGTTTTATCGAAATGCTTATTTAAAAATACTAATATTTTTTATGACGTTAGCCAAAGCAAAAAATGAATAATTACAATACTTAGAGTTTTTAGCTCGCCTGTTTTTCAGAGAGCGTCAAGTGGATAGATGGCCCGATTATTACAACTAACAATGCCACAGATTTGATAAAAATTCAATCGCGTAAATGCATGACGGAAAACGAAACTACAGAAGTAGACAAATCCTACTGTAAAACAAATAGTGAATTTGATGACGACAATGAGTCGATTTTGAAACATTTCAAAAAGATCAGCACCTTGTTGACCTGGTCCAGTGCAAGAGATAACTGCGAGGCTATAGGAGGACGGTTGTACGATGACATCAATTTCATCACTAACGGCGAACGAGATGAGTTGTATTCAATGTTTGAGTCCAATTCGGGTTCTTTATGGTTCGGATTGTGGTCTCCCGCAAACAGCGATAAATGGGAAACAACAACAGGTGAAATCTTCTTGGCGTCAGAAATTTCAGCCTGGTACCCCGGTGACCCAAACGGTCCAGTCGAAAATAAAATGTGCGCTCAGTTCTTCCTATATAATTATCTAGCCGACACCGGATGCGAACGTGAAATAAAATCAGTGTGCACAATGGTTGATTAATTTTCACCAAACCTAATCATTCATAGCTAGTTGGCTATTTCTATGATTTCTTTTCATTGCTTCTTCTATGCCTCTAATTGGACCTACTCTCCCGATGTTCTTCTGAAAATATGTTAAAAAGTCACTTGGAATGGTTTTACAGTAATAATCAGCATTGTTTGAGCAATATAGCATTTTAGTGTTTTTATCATGCATAATTCAATGGTTATTCATCAATGAGTCAGAAAAAAAAACTGCGATTAAATTTTTGTACGCTCTCAGAGTGCATCAAAAGTTTCTTGCAACCCATGAGACGGTGGCAGCAATTTTAGGCGAATGAATACAAACAAGCTGTAGATTGCGGGTTCAGTTTTCTAACTAGTCTAAAATTCCAAAAATCAGCGTTGCTTCAGAGAAGATTCAGCGTTAACTCCAAACTCTACTTAGATTCAGACTTAAATCAGCCCTAAACATTGGCTCTTCCCTCTCCATTTTCAATTTTTCTATTTTCTTTGCAGTCTTACGTAATGTTATAGGTAAATGTGTGATGTTGCATAGTAAGGTTTGATGAAAAAATCGAATGTGTTTGTGATATCCTACAAGAAAATCGTTGTGGAAAACTAATTCATAATTCCAAAGAATTAAATGGTTATTTAGATTATTAGTTTTCTCTGTGAGAACTGCGTAGAACAGCGTAGAACTAAATTTATATTTAGATTGATAGTTTTCTCTGTCAGATCTATGTAGATTCATGTAAGCCTGATCGACTCAGCGTTGTACCGAAGGTTTTAGTTACAGTGACCTTGGTCAATGATATAATATAAATAGAATAACTCGCTGAAGGTTTCATCATGTTACTGCTATTGCAGTAGCAGTATCACATAACTCCTAGATTGTAATTTTTTCCTTTGTTTATGGAAATAGTTTTTTTAGTAACAATGAGAGTTTTTAATCTCAGTTTTAAACATTTCAAATCAATTTCAAAGTTTTGAGTAGGCCATTTCTTCAATATTCGTCCAGTTCTATTCTCCAACTGGGATTCCAGTCTACTCTCTCGTCTGAAGTAGCGTAACCAAAATTTCCTCTGAATAGGTGTCTTTGCAGTAGCCCCAGTCGCGTTTCAATTGGTCTGTCACTCCGTGTCTTAAAGTAGATTAGTCGTCTACTATATTCTTTCAGGGCCGCCTTTAGAAAAATCCCATGAAAGTACTTCTTCCAAGATTTCCTTTATCGAATGCTTGACTGGGTCGCCAAAACGTTGGTGTTCCTTGCTCTTCGTTTGTCGGGAGCGTCTCCTGGCCCCATGTCTTCCATGTTGGAGTCGTCCGATACGACTGTTGGGGGATAAAATCGTTCAGCTCCTTCTCCCGCAGATTGGTTTTTCCCTCTTAGTTCGTCTGGCACTTTTTGCACTCCCCTCTTGAGCATTTGGTGCGCCAAATGCTCCCATTCAGCCGGCACTAAATCCCGATTTTGGAAGGTTTCTAAAATGTCCTCCGGTTTAGTGGACAGATCCACTTTCTTTAGTTTCCCCTTCTGCTGCTTCCGGGTTTTTAAAGTGGATTGCGCCTCTTGGCTGTCTCTCCTTCTTCTGTGTCGTGTTGTCTGGCTGACGACACAGCCTTCTCTTCTCTTGCGTCTTGTACCGTCTTCTTTTTCTTCTCGGTCTTTTTTCAAAACGACTTCTTCTTGATTTGTTGGTCTGCGTGACGAGCCCGGTCCTCCTTTGTTTAAAGGCTATTTTTAACTTTTCCCTGGAATGGTCGATCCTTCTCTTGAGTTGCAATGCTGTCAGCGCAGATCGTTCCAGATGTTGCTTGTCTAAATAATCAGAGTTCGTTATAAATCTGTCACGTAATAATTTTAATTCGATTTTCGGGAATCTTCCAAAGAGTGCCTGAAACGGAGAAACTTGTATGTTTTTTTTTGCGCCATCGCAAACCACGGATTAATGTCAGAGGCAGAATTGGAATGAGCGTTTATTTTCTTCTAATAGCATTACTCCCAGTCTTCGCTTTATAGTTTGTATAGTTCTTTCTATTATTTTCAACCCCGATGGTCCCCTACCGGGCAGAATTCTTGCTCAATATTGTTTTCTGTAGAAAAATTGTTCAGTATTTTCCTCTTGAAGCCAGAAAATGGATCTGACCAAATCGATTCCGGGATACCATGTGTATCCACACAGAATCGCAAAAGTTTGACCGGAGTTTTTCCACTCGTTAATTTGGCTACTTTCACTGACGGGAATTTCGAAAAACTATGAATAGCTACGAGCAAGTAGTTTTTATTCCGTTATAATTTCTATTGGACTCGCGTAATCTTACTGAAGTTCCTTACCCGACTGCGTGAGCACTGCTAAAGGTTTCGATGCGTTTTTGAGAATTAGATTTTTTGCGTTCTTACCCTATCTGGTGCAAGTACAGCATTCTTCCGCGAGATTCACAAAGTCCTTGTGGATGTGAGGCCACCACAGGTATCTTGATACTCCCAGCATCGCTTTTTGTCCTAGATGTCCTCGGTGAATTCGTTTTGAAACTGCCTGGCGCAATTGTACGGGTACGGTTAGCCGATTATCTACCAGAATTCAATCGTCTTGCACCGCCATCTGGTTCCACAAGGGATTGGTATAGGGTCCTATTAGTTCAAATCCTTGTTTGTCCACTTTCTGGTTCATCCTTCTGAGCCGATCCATCCACGTATCTTCTGAGGTTAGCTCGCTCTGCGAGGAGATTCTTGTCTAATAGTTTTGAGAGGCTGTCGAGTGAATCCTCTTCTGACTGTTTAGTAGCTCATTGTCTATTCTGGGGCTGTTTCGATTTCGCCGTGGTGGTTTGAATGTGCATATTTCTTGCTCATCTTCGTTATCTTCTGTGGTCTTGAGATCGACTTCGATCAACTGTACTTTATTCTGCAGGTACTCATTAGGCTGTGCGGGTGATATACTGATTGGGACTGGGACATTTTTTTCAGTTACCGCTTCTAGCTCGCGTGTGCTATTGGCGGTGTGCTTGATTCTCCTCCGATTAGCTGCCAGAAAGAGAGGAGTCTGCTGTCAGCTTCCTTTTGTTGCTCCTCCGTTCTTGTGGTGTGTCCAACTACCAGTCGTACGATCTGTTTGTGTATGGTCCCTCGCTCATTTTTTTGAAAACTTTAATAAATGAACTTTGGACTGTTCTTGCAGTTTTTTTGCCGGCTGTTTGCTGGGTTGAAAATTGAAGAAAGTGTTTGTTTCTAGTAGAGATTTGTTTTTGTTTGTATGGACGGTCGCGAAAATTGATTTACTTCATTTCGGTCGAGATTTTTTCGTTTTTGACCGTTTTGGTTGCCTTAGCAACCGTGAGGTAATGAGTTCTGTACTTCTTTCGTTCTACAATGTTCTAGTCAAGGTTTCGGTCCGGTTGAGAGGACAATTGTGTTCTAGCCTACAGCTCATGACCTTGTGGAGGGAGTTAGATGTTGGTACTGCAAACGTTTCGTCTAATTCAGATTCGGGCCATGGATCATTGTTGGAATCTTATGACAAGTAGTCGACAATCCCCATGTCTTTCCCTGGAATGTGAACTAATTTGAATTGATAGGGCAAAAATTGATCTACCATCCGAGTCAACCTGGATTGATAAGTTCTATTTAACTGACGTTTTGCAACGATAAAATCTTTTCCTAACAGATAATGATTTATCTGTCAACTGCCCATACAACCGCTAGTAACACTAGTTCGTTGGTAGGGTTTTTTCTTGTCTTTTTAGGTATCTGGATGCAAAAGATATAGAAGTCCAGTCCCCCTAATCTGCTTGCTGCTCGGTTGTGCCCAGTCCATTGTGGCTGGCATCGCATTTAACTCTTGTGTTTCTAATTACATCGGAATATTGTACCTTTGAGATTTTAGCAACTGCGTTTTTGATACTCTCGAACACGGCTGTATGTTCTTCCCCCCACTCAAATTTTTCCACTGGAAGTTTCATGTTTTTTAGTTTTTTCGTCTAATTTTCTTTTTTTTATTAGTTGTGAATTTATCTGTAAGACTCGCCGCGTTTAGAAAACTTTTGATAAATGATTTTTACTACCAAGAAAGTATCTTGATTGTTTTTTTTATTTAGATTTGTTGAGATTCTGAATGGTTTCTGTTTTTAGTGAATTTTGGCGTGACCCCGATTCCGATAGGTGAAGACCTAAACAATCTACCTCGTTTTTGAAAAGTTTCAATTAGTTACACTTTGAATTTTTCAGCGCGAAGTTTTCGTCGTGTAGATTTTTTAAGTCTTTTTTCACAAACTTTGTATGTTCTATTTCTTCGTTTTGTGTATATCGTCCAAAAAACAGAAGGTGTTCTTTGCATGTTTTATGGTTTTGGAACTCAACTGCATGTCTGCTAATCCATAAAACCATGTTAGGAACCTTTACGTTCCTGTAATATTACCTCGTACAAAAATAAAATTGTACTGGTGAGCTGTATCTGCAGACAATTTTAGTTGACTATACGCATATTTTAGCTACAGTACCGTGAAGGAAAGTGTGCCTTCTTTGTTTTCAGTAACAAGTTGGCTCACTCCATCTATGAGTTCATCGATATCTGGCATTTGATAATTGTTTTTGAGTAGTTGCCTGTTGATTGGCCTTGCATCTAGTGCCAATTTTATCGAATCGTCTTTTTTGATTGTTTTTACAATTGGGGTAACAAAACAATCACTTGTACACTTGTCTAGTTTTGTTATATGACCTTCCGAAAACAGTTTCTAAATTTCCGCTGGTACCTTAACCTGTATAAGGATTAGTATTCTCCTCCCTTTCTCTCGAATCCGTCAAAGGGGGTATTAGAACTTTAAACTCACAATGTGATTCTTAAGCTTCCCTGTCTTTCGAACAAGTATATATTTTTGGTGAAAAATTTGCATTTCCATTCTTCTGACTGCTCGCAGAGTAGCACGTCAAACCTTGACAATTCACTTGGAGCTGGTTTCTGTATGGTTGATTTTCCAGTTGTCTTTGGATGTCCGATCCCGTTATGCATCTAGTTCTGTGTTCTGTTACTAGGATCGTGGATTCCTTCACCTCCCAGCCTGCTGACCATAAGTTTGTCATTAGCGCCCCCAGAATAAAGATTGGTTGTTTGTTGTCGTCCACAAGCTGCGCCACGAGATTTGATTTTTTTACCGTTGTTTTCTTTGATTTATTCATGATTTTTTTTTGTTGTCGCCCAGTTTATTAAAACAACTGGGCTTCCCGTGTCCACCGTTATCCTTGTCAGATATATCTAATTGGCAACTAAAAGTACGTTTTGCTAATATTCTCTAAAAACGTCAAACAAAATATGAAATGAAATGAAAATTATTCAACAATTCGTTTGTTTTAATTAAAAGTGAGAACAAATTGTCTTTCCAGACTGATTCAATTTTTAACCATAAATGTTTTCAATTTTTGTTCAAAAAAAACTAATTTGAAAAGGTTTTAAAAATATGAATTTCCTTGAAATATATTTCTCTTTTCATAATTTTGATTGAGTATTGTTAATCAAACTTGGAAACAAAAATTAGCGAAATAACTGAAATCGACAAAATGTTTCATCAATATCATCACCTTGTTAAACAAAACTCGTTGTGAAATCTGATTGCACGAAAAATTATATGGATGTTTCTAGAATGTAGACAATTCTAGAGGCTAACAGGTAATGACTTCCTTTAAAATTCTAGGAGTTAAGTGAAGACTCTAAGGTTGTATGACCTCATTTTCTCTGTTGGAAAAATTTTAAAAATTTCACATGTTCTATGGAATTTTTTTTGGTTCAGTTTTTGATTGATTTACAAACGTTTTCCTTAAAATCATTGAAAACACACCATCTGAACTCTGATGAGAAGCTTGCATCTAATCAAACGATCGGATTAGCTGTTTTCGAAATGAATCAAAAATTCAAACTCATATTGTGATTTGTTGAAAATTGTTTGTTGATTCATTGACGGTTATGGTTCTGTAAAATTGACCGTTCCAATTTTTTTGTTAAAACTGGTAAATTTTTTAATAAGTGTGCAAACATTATCTAAAAAATTTTGAAAGATGCCATATTTGATTTGGTTTATTCACCAAGTATGCTAAGAAGTAATTCTTTTTCTTACAAGGTGCGAAACTAGCTTTGAGTTTTCAGCGGTATTGCAAAAATGTTTGCAAGATGCAAAATTTACTTCGAATTTTTTAACAAATGTGCGAAAACAATTAGAAAAGTTTCTTGTAAAATGCAAATTTTTGTGATTTTTCAACAAATATCTGCTATAACCCAATTTCTTCGTTGTTATGCATATGCCAAAACCGCAAAATCAATCAGAAATTAAAGTATTGCTCAGAAAATTTCAGTAATTATGATTTCCAGTGCTATTTTTTCTTTTAATACAATGTTTTTTTTTGATGTTTTTGATCAACATACATGGAAAAATTGGTTTTCTTAAATTAGAACAAAAATTTTCAAATTTGAATTATTAACATATTAACACTGTAAGAATGATTTGTTGCAATTTTTTTTATTTGCAAAAATTGTATAGATTTTTTTTAATGCAAATTTTAAATATTTACGTGTGCAAAAAAAACTTACGAAAAATTTTGCAACATGCGAAATGTTTTTTATTTTTGTAACAAGTGTGCAGTTTATTTTTGATTCCCTAGTGCAGTTCCCTACTTTAACACATTTTTTTCCAATTGTGTTTGATCAATACACATGCAAAAAAATTGTTTCTCAATAATCACGTTAAGAGCAAAGAAATTCATATAATTTTTATTTCCAACGTTGCAAAAGAAACTTGTTACAGTTTTTTTTAATTGCAAAATTTTTTAGTAATAATGAATTTTTTGTGTATGAAGTGAGTTTTATAGTAATTTTTTTGGAAATTATCTGCAATATTCTAACTTCTTTCTCTTAAAACGCGAAATTTTTTTGTAAAAAAAACTAGTCAGTTTTTTGCTAAAAAAACTTTCATTAGTGATGATTTCGATGTCAAGAACTTGTATTTGAATCGAATCATGGTAAAAGTCGACAGAATAAAAAGATTGCTGTTTTGTACGAAGAAGATCATCCTTTACTGAGTAGAAACGAGGGACATGACTGTTTAGAAAAAATAGAGGCGATAGTTGACGGTAGTTAATTTGAAAATAAAAGGATTTTTTACTCAGGAGTAAGATTTGCTGTAGGATCGGCCCAAAACCTGCTTTCTCAGAATAGAAAAAAAATGAGTGTAAGTTAATTTGAAAACTCGAAATATCTATAAAGGCTTTCAAATTTATTCTCAAAGTTGATTTGAGTCAAATATTCGAAGATTTATAATCCCGCAGACTTATGAGATAACTACAGGAGTTACAATTGAAAAGGTTTATCTGAGAAGGATTTCTCAACCAATTGATTGCTTTGATTGTTCAATTATTATAATGTTCCCGGATTACCCCGTTTCTATCCTTAATCTGAAATAAAATAGTGATTTCACCCAGATTTTGCATTTTTGCACCATTTCAACTTTATCTGACACTATAGAAAGTGAAGCTTTGGTACAAATTTACATTACAAATTTTTATCATTTCAAGCACGTTATAAGGGTCAAAAAGACAAACTTTCAGTGTAAGTGTCCATTTTATGGCGTTAACATATCTTTTGCGGCTTCTAGGCCTCTCTTAAACAAAAGTTAACGAAAACAAACAAAATCTCCGTTTTCTGGTTCCTGTCATTGAATACTTGTTTTTGAGTAGTTGCCTGTTGATCGGTCTTGCATCTCGTGCCAATTTTATTGAATCGTCTTTTTTGACTGTTATTACAATTGGGGTAACAAAACAATCACTTCTACACTTGTCTAGCTTTTTGATATGACCATCCGACAATAGTTTTTGAATTTCCGCTTGTACCTTAACCTGTACATGGATTGGTATTCTCCCCCTTTCTCTTGAATCCGTCAAAGGTTTATTCGATTTTTAAACTCAAAATGTGATTCTTAAACTTCCGAACAAGTCTTCAATTTTTGTTAAACATTTGGTTTTCCAACCTTCTGACTGCTCGCACAGTAGCACGTCGAATCTCGATCATTCCCTTGGAGCTGGTTTCTGGATGGTTGATATTTCCACTTGTCCCGGCACGTCCAATCCCATTATGCATCTAGTTCTGCGTTCTGTTACTAGGATCGTGGATCCCTTCACCTCTCAGCCTGCTGACCGTAGGTTTGTCTTTAGCGCCCCCAGAATAAGGATTGGTTGTTTGTTGTCGTCCACAAGCTGTTCCGCCAGATTTGATTTTTCATCATTGTTTTCTTTGAATTTTTTAATTATTTTTTGTTGTCGCCCAGTTTAGTTATGACACTGGGCTTCACGTGTCCACCGTTATCCTTGTCAGATATATCTAATTACCAATGAAAAGAAGGTTTGGCTGACATTCTCTAAAAGCGTCAAAAAATATCTCTGAAATGAATGAAAATTTTTCATTAATTCCGTCGTTTTGATAAAAAGGGAGAACAAATTGTCTTTTCAGACTGATTGGTTTCCTAATCATAAATCTTCTTAATTTTTGTTGAAAAGAATTTATTTTGAAAAAGTTTCGAAAAAAGAATGAATTTCCTTGAAAAATACACTTCGCTTGAGTATCGTTATTCAAATTGGAAAACAAAAAACAAAAGTAAGGAAAATATCTGAATTCGACAAAATACACCAATAATCTCATCACCTTGTTAAACAAAATTTGACGTAGAATTCTGATTTGATGAAATTTTGATGAATTTTTCTAGAATTTAGTTGATTCTCGAGGTTAATAGGTAATGACTTCTTTTACAAATCTAGGAGTTAATGTGAAAATTCTAGGTTTAATGACCTCATATTCTCTGTTGGAAAAATCTTAGATTTTTCACTGTTCTATGGAAGTTTTTGTGCATCAGTTTTTGGTTGAATTACAAATATGTTGCCTAAAATTTTTGAAAAGACACCCTCTAAAATCTGATTAGAAACTTGCATCTAATCAGACGCTCGGATTGGTTGTTTTTGAAAAGATTCAAAAATTCAAGATCATATTGTAATTTGTTGAAAATTATTCTATGATTCATTGACGGCTATGGTTCTGTGAATAGTGATCGTGTCAATTTTTGTGTTTAATTTTGCGCATTTCAAACTTATTTGTATTTCAACTTGTACATTTTTTAACACGGGTGCAAAAATTATCTAAACAATTTTGCAAGATGCCATATTTGATTTGTTTAATTCAACAAGTATGCTAAGAAGTAATTCATTTTGTTACAAGGTGCAAAACTCGCTTCGAGTTTTTTAGCGGGAATGCAAAAATGTTTGCAAGATGCAAAACCTACTTCAAGTTTTTTAAAAATTGTGCGAAAACAATTATGAAAGTTTCTTGTAAATTGTAACTTTTTTGTGATTTTTCAAAAAATATCTGCAAAAACCCAACTTCTTTGTTGTTATGCATATGCGAATTCCGCAAACTCAATCAAAAATTAGAAAAATTGCTCACAACATTTCAATGTTATTGATTTGCAGTGCTAATTTCTATCTTAATACAATGTTTTTCTGATGTTTTTGATCAGCATACATGGAAAAATTGGTTTTCTTAATTTAGAACAAAGATTTTCAAATTTCAATAAAAACACTGTAAAAAAAAATTTGTTACAACTTTTTTTAATTTGCAAAAATTGGATAGAACTTTTTTTCAATGCAAAACTTATTTATTTACGTGCGCAAAAAAAAACTTACGAAAAAGTTTTGCAACATGCTAAAATGTTTTTTTATTTTTGTAACAAGTGTGCAAAAACTTTTATAAATTTTTTTTGTGTAAGATGCAATTGTTTTCGTGATTCCCTAGTGCAGTTCCCTACTTCAACACATTTTTTTTCAGTTGTGTTGATCAATACACATGCAAAAAAAGGGTTTCTCAATAATCATGTTAAGAACAAAGAATTTCATAAAGTTTTTATTTCCAACGGTGCAGAAGAAACTTGTTACAGTTTTTTTAATTGCAAAATTTTTTAGTAATAATGACCCTTTTGTGTACGAAGTGAGTTTTATAGTAATTTTTTTGGAAACTATCTGCAGTATACTAACTTTTTTCTCTTAAAACGCAAAATTTTAGTGAAAAAAAACTAGTCAGTTTTTTGCTAAAAAAACTTTCATTAGTGATGATTTCGATTTCAAGCACTTGTATTTGAATCGAATCATGGTAAAAGTCGACAGAATAAAAAGATTGCTGTTTTGTACGAAGAAGATTATCCTTTACTGAGTAGAAACGAGGGACATGACTGTTTAGAAAAGAGAGAGGAGATAGTTGACGGTAGTTAATTTGAAAATAAAAGGATTTTTTACTCAGGAGTAAGATTTGCTGTAGGATCGGCCCAAAACCTGCTTTCTCAGAATAGAAAAAAATGAGTGTAAGTTAATTTGAAAACTCGAAATATCTATAAAGGCTTTCAAATTTATTCTCAAAGTTGATTTGAGTCAAATATTCGAAGATTTATAATCCCGCAGACTTATGAGATAATTACAGGAGTTACAATTGAAAAGGTTTATCTGAGAAGGATTTCTCAACCAATTGATTGCTTTGATTGTTCAATGTTATTGATTTGCAGTGCTAATTTCTATCTTAATACAATGTTTTTCTGATGTTTTTGATCAGCATACATGGAAAAATTGGTTTTCTTAATATAGAACAAAGATTTTCAAATTTCAATAAAAGCACTAAAAAAAAAATTCGTTACAACTTTTTTTAATTTGCAAAAATTGGATAGAATTTTTTTTTAATGCAAAACTTATTTATTTACTTGTGCAAAAAAAAACTTACGAAAAAGTTTTGCAACATGCTAAAATGTTTTTTGATTTTTTTAACAAGTGTGCAAAAACTTTTATAAATTTTTTTTGTGTAAGATGCAATTGTTTTCGTGATTCCCTAGTGCAGTTCCCTACTTCAACTAATTTTTTTTCAGTTGTGTTTGATCAATACACATGCAAAAAAAGGTTTCTCAATAATCATGTTAAGAACAAAGAATTTCATAAAGTTTTTATTTTCAGCGGTGCAAAAGAAACTTGTTACAGTTTTTTTAATTGCAAAAATTTTTAGTAATAATGACCCTTTTGTGTACGAAGTGAGTTTTATAGTAAATTTTTTGGAAATTATCTGCAGTATACTAACTTCTTTCTCTTAAAACGCAAAATTTTATTGAAAAAAAACTAGTCAGTTTTTTGCTAAAAAAACTTTCATTAGTGATGATTTCGATGTCAAGCACTTGTATTTGAAACGAATCATGGTAAAATTCGACAGAATTAAAAGAATTCTGTTTTGTACGAAGAAGATCATCCTTTACTGAGTAGAAACGAGGGATATGACTGTTTAGAAAAAAGAGAGGCGATAGTTGACGGTAGTTAATTTGAAAATAAAAGGATTTTTTACTCAGGAGTAAGATTTGCTGTAGGATCGGCCCAAAACCTGCTTTCTCAGAATAGAAAAAAATGAGTGTAAGTTAATTTGAAAACTCGAAATATCTATAAAGGCTTTCAAATTTATTCTCAAAGTTGATTTGAGTCAAATATTCGAAGATTTATAATCCCGCAGACTTATGAGATAACTACAGGAGTTACAATTGAAAAGGTTTATCTGAGAAGGATTTCTCAACCAATTGATTGCTTTGATTGTTCAATTATTATAATGTTCCCGGATTACCCCGTTTCTATCCTTAATCTGAAAGAAAATAGTGATTTCACCCAGATTTTGCATTTTTGCACCATTTCAACTTTATCTGACACTATAGAAAGTGAAGCTTTGGTACAAATTTACATTACAAATTTTTATCATTTCAAGCACGTTATAAGGGTCAAAAAGACAAACTTTCAGTGTAAGTGTCCATTTTATGGCGTTAACATATCTTTTGCGGCTTCTAGGCCTCTCTTAAACAAAAGTTAACGAAAACAAACAAAATCTCCGTTTTCTGGTTCCTGTCATTGAATACTTGTTTTTGAGTAGTTGCCTGTTGATCGGTCTTGCATCTCGTGCCAATTTTATTGAATCGTCTTTTTTGACTGTTATTACAATTGGGGTAACAAAACAATCACTTCTACACTTGTCTAGCTTTTTGATATGACCATCCGACAATAGTTTTTGAATTTCCGCTTGTACCTTAACCTGTACATGGATTGGTATTCTCCCCCTTTCTCTTGAATCCGTCAAAGGTTTATTCGATTTTTAAACTCAAAATGTGATTCTTAAACTTCCGAACAAGTCTTTAATTTTTGTTAAACATTTGGTTTTCCAACCTTCTGACTGCTCGCACAGTAGCACGTCGAATCTCGATCATTCCCTTGGAGCTGGTTTCTGGATGGTTGATATTTCCACTTGTCCCGGCACGTCCAATCCCATTATGCATCTAGTTCTGCGTTCTGTTACTAGGATCGTGGATCCCTTCACCTCTCAGCCTGCTGACCGTAGGTTTGTTTTTAGCGCACCCAGAATAAGGATTGGTTGTTTGTTGTCGTCCACAAGCTGTTCCGCCAGATTTGATTTTTCATCATTCTTTTCTTTGAATTTTTTAATTATTTTTTGTTGTCGCCCAGTTTAGTTATGACACTGGGCTTCACGTGTCCACCGTTATCCTTGTCAGATATATCTAATTACCAATGAAAAGAAGGTTTTGCTGACATTCTCTAAAAGCGTCAAAAAATATCTCTGAAATGAATGAAAATTTTTCATTAATTCCGTCGTTTTGATAAAAAAGGGAGAACAAATTATCTTTTCAGACTGATTGGTTTCCTAATCATAAATCTTCTTAATTTTTGTTGAAAAGAAGTTATTTTGAAAAGTTTTCAAAAAAAAGAATGAATTTCCTTGAAAAATACTCCTGGTTTCACAACTTTGCTTTAGTATCGTTATTCAAATTCGAAAACAAAAAACAAAAATCACCAATTGTGCGAAAACATTTATGAAAGTTTCTTGTAAATTGTAATTTTTTCGTGATTTTTCAAAAAATATCAGCAAAAACGTCTTTGTTGTTATGCATATGCGAATACCGCAAACTCAATAAAAAATTAAATTTCAATATTTTGATTTGCAGTGCTCTTTTCTATCTTAATTAAACGTTTTTCTGATGTTTTTGATCAGCATACATGGAAAAATTGGTTTTCTTAATTTAGAACAAAGATTTTCAAATTTCAATAATAAACACTGTAAAAAAAATTCGTTACAACTTTTTTAATTTGCAAAAAGTGTATGGAGTTTTTTTAAAATGCAAAACTTAATTATTTACGTGTGCAAAAAACTTTACGAAAATTTTTGCAACAAGCAAAAATTGTTTTTATTTTTGTAACAAGTGTGCAAAAACTTTCATATTTTTTTTTTGTGTAAGATGCAGTTGTTTTCGTGATTATCTATTGCAGTTCGCTACTTTAACATAATTTTTTCAGTTGTGTTTGATCAATATACGTGCAAAAAAAGGGTTTCTCAATAATCATCTTGATAACAAAGAAAATCATAAAATTTTTATTTTCAACGGTGCAAAAGAAACGTGTTTCAATTATTTTTAAATGCGGATATTTTTAGTAACACTTTTTTTTCTGAATAAGAGAATTTTTTAACAAGTGTGCAAAAATTTTCATGAACCTTTTGTGTATGAAGCAAGTTTTATCGTATTTTTTTTTGGAAATTAATTGATGCAAAATCCTTACTTCTTCTTTCTTAAAACGCAAAATTTTATAGTAGAAAAAAATTAATCAATTTATTGCTAAAAAAAACTTTCAATAGTGATGATTTCGATGTCAAGCACTTGTATTTGAATCGAATCAAGGGAAAAGTCGACAGAATAAAAAGGTTGCTGTTCTGTACGAAGAAGATCTTAATTAACTGAGTAGAAACAAGGGATATGCCTGTATTAGAAAAGAAAGAGGAGCTATTTGGCGAAAGTTAATTTGAAAATAAACGGATTTTTTACTCAGGAGTGAGATGTACTGTATCATCAGCCCAACACCTGCTCTCTCGGAATAGATCAAAGTGTGAGTGTAAGTTATAAGTTATTTTGAAAACTCGAAATATCTATGAAAGCCTTAAAATTTTTATTCTCAAAGTTGATATGAGCCAAATAATAGAATATTTATAATCCCGCAGACTTATGAGATAATTACAGGAGTTACCATTGAAAAGGTTTATCGAAGAAGGATTTTTCAACCAACTGATTGCTCTGATAAGTTACACCGTTCCTATCCTTAATCTGAAAAAAATAGTGATTTTACCCAGATTTCGCATTTTCGCACCTCGTGTCAACTTTATCTGTCACTAGAGAAAGAGAATTTTTATTACAAATTTTTATTCGTACGTTTTATACGTTTTTATTCCTTTTAAAAGAGGTCAAAAAGACAAAATTTAAGTGTCCATTTTATGGCGTAACTTATCTTTTGAGAATTCTAGGCCTCTTTTAAACAATAATTAAATAAAATTAAAAAAATCCACGTTTTCTGGTTCCTGCAGAATTTCTAAGAAAACCATTTATTTAATTATTTCTTCTTAGTCGCACAATCTTTGCTGTGCTTCCATCTCTTTATTTTGTTTCAACAAGTAAGAATGCGTTTTCGTTTCTTTTGTTCTTAATCTCACAAGAAGCACTGGGTTTTGTTTAAATTTTTTTTCTATATTAAAATTTTCCCCGTTTCCGGTTTCTTTGCTAAATGTCAAATACAGTCATCTATGTCACATTCGTCCTTCTCCAGAATACGCAGTATGTTTTCATTTGTTAAAAATTCACGGGTGAAAAACGTATCTAGTTCACCTTGTTTTACATTTCTAGCGGTTATTCCCTCACAATTGGCTGACAAATCAAACGTGGTTTCCTCAGATGTGAAAAATACAGCAAGGTTGTTCGTTTTATTCACGCGTAGTTCCTGAGTTACGGTTTGATCCCTTAAAACTTTAGCAGCAAAAAGATGATTTTTTTCCGAAGCTTTCATTTTGCCCTGATAGGTAATTACTATTTTGTGTTGCCAAAGCAGAGCGTTTCTTGAGTTTGAAAGTTTTGCTAACGAAAATGCTGGTCCCCCAGTTGTTTTCACATCCTTTATGTACATGTTCCCCCATTTTCAATGCTCCTGTTCCCCCATTTTATCACTTGTGCCATTCCTGCTGAGTCCCCAAAAACCAACACACTACCAGTAAATGCGGTTTTTACTTGTGCAAACAAGGTGCCAGTGGTTAGTTCACCATTGATTAGGACTGAGCCCATAACTTTTTTTATTAATAGGCGAAATCCACTCCAGTGGATATACATATTTGACACCTCTACTTTCCTCATTTTAAAAATTTCAATTTGAAGCTGTTTGAAGTCTCTGATTTGCTAGATGCTATCCACTTTCTCCCGATATTTAGTTTTATCCTCGTTTCCAAAGCTTGGTGTTTTACTATGTTTTCTCACAATCTGAATCACAATCTCATATTTTTTCACAATCTGAATCACTCATTGGATAGAAAGTTGGAATAAGTTTGGAATGTTTCGTATCCTATCAGAAACCAAGTTCAATATACGACATTTGTGAACAATTTTTATTGATTTGCAGTGCTAATTTCTATCTTAATACAATGTTTTTCTGATGTTTTTGATCAGCATACATGGAAAAATTGGTTTTCTTAATTTAGAACAAAGATTTTCAAATTTCAATAAAAAAACTGTAAAAAAAATTTGTTACAACTTTTTTTAATTTGCAAAAATTGGATAGAACTTTTTTTCAATGCAAAACTTATTTATTTACGTGAGCAAAAAAAAACTTACGAAAAAGTTTTGCAACATGCTAAAATGTTTTTTTATTTTTGTAACAAGTGTGCAAAAACTTTTATAAATTTTTTTTGTGTAAGATGCAATTGTTTTCGTGATTCCCTAGTGCAGTTCCCTACTTCAACACATTTTTTTTCAGTTGTGTTGATCAATACACATGCAAAAAAAGGGTTTCTCAAAAATCATGTTAAGAACAAAGAATTTTATAAAGTTTTTATTTCCAACGGTGCAGAAGAAACTTGTTACAGTTTTTTTAATTGCAAAAATTTTTAGTAATAATGACCCTTTTGTGTACGAAGTGAGTTTTATAGTAATTTTTTTGGAAACTATCTGCAGTATACTAACTTTTTTCTCTTAAAACGCAAAATTTTAGTGAAAAAAAACTAGTCAGTTTTTTGCTAAAAAAACTTTCATTAGTGATGATTTCGATTTCAAGCACTTGTATTTGAATCGAATCATGGTAAAAGTCGAGACAGAATAAAAAGATTGCTGTTTTGTACGAAGAAGATTATCCTTTACTGAGTAGAAACGAGGGACATGACTGTTTAGAAAAGAGAGAGGAGATAGTTGACGGTAGTTAATTTGAAAACAAAAGGATTTTTTACTCAGGAGTAAGATTTGCTGTAGGATCGGCCCAAAACCTGCTTTCTCAGAATAGAAAAAAATGAGTGTAAGTTAATTTGAAAACTCGAAATATCTATAAAGGCTTTCAAATTTATTCTCAAAGTTGATTTGAGTCAAATATTCGAAGATTTATAATCCCGCAGACTTATGAGATAATTACAGGAGTTACAATTGAAAAGGTTTATCTGAGAAGGATTTCTCAACCAACTGATTGCTTTGATTGTTCAATGTTTTTGATTTGCAGTGCTAATTTCTATCTTAATACAATGTTTTTCTGATGTTTTTGATCAGCATACATGGAAAAATTGGTTTTCTTAGTATAGAACAAAGATTTTCAAATTTCAATAAAAGCACTAAAAAAAAATTCGTTACAACTTTTTTTAATTTGCAAAAATTGGATAGAATTTTTTTTTAATGCAAAACTTATTTATTTACTTGTGCAAAAAAAAACTTACGAAAAAGTTTTGCAACATGCTAAAATGTTTTTTGATTTTTTTAACAAGTGTGCAAAAACTTTTATAAATTTTTTTGTGTAAGATGCAATTGTTTTCGTGATTCCCTAGTGCAGTTCCCTACTTCAACACATTTTTTTTCAGTTGTGTTTGATCAATACACATGCAAAAAAAGGTTTCTCAATAATCATGTTAAGAACAAAGAATTTCATAAAGTTTTTATTTTCAGCGGTGCAAAAGAAACTTGTTACAGTTTTTTTAATTGCAAAAATTTTTAGTAATAATGACCCTTTTGTGTACGAAGTGAGTTTTATAGTAAATTTTTTGGAAATTATCTGCAGTATACTAACTTCTTTCTCTTAAAACGCAAAATTTTATTGAAAAAAAACTAGTCAGTTTTTTGCTAAAAAAACTTTCATTAGTGATGATTTCGATGTCAAGCACTTGTATTTGAAACGAATCATGGTAAAAGTCGACAGAATAAAAAGATTGCTGTTTTGTACGAAGAAGATCATCCTTTACTGAGTAGAAACGAGGGATATGACTGTTTAGAAAAAAGAGAGGCGATAGTTGACGGTAGTTAATTTGAAAATAAAAGGATTTTTTACTCAGGAGTAAGATTTGCTGTAGGATCGGCCCAAAACCTGCTTTCTCAGAATAGAAAAAAATGAGTGTAAGTTAATTTGAAAACTCGAAATATCTATAAAGGCTTTCAAATTTATTCTCAAAGTTGATTTGAGTCAAATATTCGAAGATTTATAACCCCGCAGACTTATGAGATAACTACAGGAGTTACAATTGAAAAGGTTTATCTGAGAAGGATTTCTCAACCAATTGATTGCTTTGATTGTTCAATTATTATAATGTTCCCGGATTACCCCGTTTCTATCCTTAATCTGAAAGAAAATAGTGATTTCACCCAGATTTTGCATTTTTGCACCATTTCAACTTTATCTGACACTATAGAAAGTGAAGCTTTGGTACAAATTTACATTACAAATTTTTATCATTTCAAGCACGTTATAAGGGTCAAAAAGACAAACTTTCAGTGTAAGTGTCCATTTTATGGCGTTAACATATCTTTTGCGGCTTCTAGGCCTCTCTTAAACAAAAGTTAACGAAAACAAACAAAATCTCCGTTTTCTGGTTCCTGTCATTGAATACTTGTTTTTGAGTAGTTGCCTGTTGATCGGTCTTGCATCTCGTGCCAATTTTATTGAATCGTCTTTTTTGACTGTTATTACAATTGGGGTAACAAAACAATCACTTCTACACTTGTCTAGCTTTTTGATATGACCATCCGACAATAGTTTTTGAATTTCCGCTTGTACCTTAACCTGTACATGGATTGGTATTCTCCCCCTTTCTCTTGAATCCGTCAAAGGTTTATTCGATTTTTAAACTCAAAATGTGATTCTTAAACTTCCGAACAAGTCTTCAATTTTTGTTAAACATTTGGTTTTCCAACCTTCTGACTGCTCGCACAGTAGCACGTCGAATCTCGATCATTCCCTTGGAGCTGGTTTCTGGATGGTTGATATTTCCACTTGTCCCGGCACGTCCAATCCCATTATGCATCTAGTTCTGCGTTCTGTTACTAGGATCGTGGATCCCTTCACCTCTCAGCCTGCTGACCGTAGGTTTGTCTTTAGCGCCCCCAGAATAAGGATTGGTTGTTTGTTGTCGTCCACAAGCTGTTCCGCCAGATTTGATTTTTCATCATTGTTTTCTTTGAATTTTTTAATTATTTTTTGTTGTCGCCCAGTTTAGTTATGACACTGGGCTTCACGTGTCCACCGTTATCCTTGTCAGATATATCTAATTACCAATGAAAAGAAGGTTTGGCTGACATTCTCTAAAAGCGTCAAAAAATATCTCTGAAATGAATGAAAATTTTTCATTAATTCCGTCGTTTTGATAAAAAGGGAGAACAAATTGTCTTTTCAGACTGATTGGTTTCCTAATCATAAATCTTCTTAATTTTTGTTGAAAAGAATTTATTTTGAAAAAGTTTCGAAAAAAGAATGAATTTCCTTGAAAAATACTCCTGGTTTCACAACTTTGCTTTAGTATCGTTATTCAAATTCGAAAACAAAAAACAAAAATCAGCAATTGTGCGAAAACATTTATGAAAGTTTCTTGTAAATTGTAATTTTTTCGTGATTTTTCAAAAAATATCAGCAAAAACGTCTTTGTTGTTATGCATATGCGAATACCGCAAACTCAATAAAAAATTAAATTTCAATATTTTTGATTTGCAGTGCTCTTTTCTATCTTAATTTAACGTTTTTCTGATGTTTTTGATCAGCATACATGGAAAAATTGGTTTTCTTAATTTAGAACAAAGATTTTCAAATTTCAATAATGAACACTGTAAAAAAAATTCGTTACAACTTTTTTTAATTTGCAAAAATTGGATAGAATTTTTTTTTAATGCAAAACTTATTTATTTACTTGTGCAAAAAAAAACTTACGAAAAAGTTTTGCAACATGCTAAAATGTTTTTTTATTTTTGTAACAAGTGTGCAAAAACTTTCATATTTTTTTTTTGTGTAAGATGCAGTTGTTTTCGTGATTATCTATTGCAGTTCGCTACTTTAACATAATTTTTTCAGTTGTGTTTGATCAATATACGTGCAAAAAAAGGGTTTCTCAATAATCATCTTGATAACAAAGAAAATCATAAAATTTTTATTTTCAACGGTGCAAAAGAAACGTGTTTCAATTTTTTTTAAATGCGGATATTTTTAGTAACACTTTTTTTTCTGAATAAGAGAATTTTTTAACAAGTGTGCAAAAATTTTCATGAACCTTTTGTGTATGAAGCAAGTTTTATCGTATTTTTTTTTTGGAAATTAATTGATGCAAAATCCTTACTTCTTCTTTCTTAAAACGCAAAATTTTATTGTAGAAAAAAACTAATCAATTTATTGCTAAAAAAAACTTTCAATAGTGATGATTTCGATGTCAAGCACTTGTATTTGAATCGAATCAAGGGAAAAGTCGACAGAATAAAAAGGTTGCTGTTCTGTACGAAGAAGATCTTAATTAACTGAGTAGAAACAAGGGATATGCCTGTATTAGAAAAGAAAGAGGAGCTATTTGGCGAAAGTTAATTTGAAAATAAAAGGATTTTTTACTCAGGAGTGAGATGTACTGTATCATCAGCCCAACACCTGCTCTCTCGGAATAGAACAAAGTGTGAGTGTAAGTTATAAGTTATTTTGAAAACTCGAAATATCTATGAAAGCCTTAAAATTTTTATTCTCAAAGTTGATATGAGCCAAATAATAGAATATTTATAATCCCGCAGACTTATGAGATAATTACAGGAGTTACCATTGAAAAGGTTTATCGAAGAAGGATTTTTCAACCAACTGATTGCTCTGATAAGTTACACCGTTCCTATCCTTAATATGAAAAAAATAGTGATTTTACCCAGATTTCGCATTTTCGCACCTCGTGTCAACTTTATCTGTCACTAGAGAAAGAGAATTTTTATTACAAATTTATATTATACGTTTTTATTCCTTTTAAAAGAGGTCAAAAAGACAAAATTTAAGTGTCCATTTTATGGCGTAACTTATCTTTTGAGAATTCTAGGCCTCTTTTAAACAATAATTAAATAAAATTAAAAAAATCCACGTTTTCTGGTTCCTGCCGAATTTCTAAGAAAACCATTTATTTAATTATTTCTTCTTAGTCGCACAATCTTTGCTGTGCTTCCATCTCTTTATTTTGTTTCAACAAGTAAGAATGCGTTTTCGTTTCTTTTGTTCTTAATCTCACAAGAAGCACTGGGTTTTGTTTAAATTTTTTTTCTATATTAAAATTTTCCCCGTTTCCGGTTTCTTTGCTAAATGTCAAATACAGTCATCTATGTCACATTCGTCCTTCTCCAGAATACGCAGTATGTTTTCATTTGTTAAAAATTCACGGGTGAAAAACGTATCTAGTTCACCTTGTTTTACATTTCTAGCGGTTATTCCCTCACAATTGGCTGACAAATCAAACGTGGTTTCCTCAGATGTGAAAAATACAGCAAGGTTGTTCGTTTTATTCACGCGTAGTTCCTGAGTTATGGTTTGATCCCTTAAAACTTTAGCAGCAAAAAGATGATTTTTTTCCGAAACTTTCATTTTGCCCTGATAGGTAATTACTATTTTGTGTTGCCAAAGCAGAGCGTTTCTTGAGTTTGAAAGTTTTGCTAACGAAAATGCTGGTCCCCCAGTTGTTTTCACATCCTTTATGTACATGTTCCCCCATTTTCAATGCTCCTGTTCCCCCATTTTATCACTTGTGCCATTCCTGCTGAGTCCCCAAAAACCAACACACTACCAGTAAATGCGGTTTTTACTTGTGCAAACAAGGTGCCAGTGGTTAGTTCACCATTGATTAGGACTGAGCCCATAACTTTTTTTATTAATAGGCGAAATCCACTCCAGTGGATATACATATTTGACACCTCTACTTTCCTCATTTTAAAAATTTCAATTTGAAGCTGTTTGAAGTCCCTGATTTGCTAGATGCTATCCACTTTCTCCCGATATTTAGTTTTATCCTCGTTTCCAAAGCTTGGTGTTTTACTATGTTTTCTCACAATCTGAATCACAATCTCATATTTTTTCACAATCTGAATCACTCATTGGATAGAAAGTTGGAATAAGTTTGGAATGTTTCGTATCCAATCAGAAACCAAGTTCAATATACGACATTTGTGAACAATTTTTCGTTACCAATCACAAAAATTGTTCATTTACCTTTAGTCGTATCCAATAAGAGAAAAATTTACTTTAGAAGGATTTAAATCTTCCAAAGAATTATCAAAATAAAAACAAAACCAATTGCAAAAAAAACCATAAGTCGTTTGGTGTGTTGCCGAAGATATGTTGCCAATATAAAAAAAGAATTGAAAATCTTTGAAATGAACGAACAAAGAATTTTGCTGGAGGAGGTTTGACAAATGTTGGAATCGGGTAGGGAATGAAAAAAAAATTTGAAATATTATCATACGACTTTTTGATTAACTTCAATTTTTCTAAAATAAAAAAGTTTCTGCACTGTGAGGTATAAATCAGCAGTAAGCTTAACATTTTTAAACAAGGTTCGAAAGTAAACTCTTTGAATGAGTAAGTTTCCGTAAATAGGCCTTAACTCAGTCGGGGAACTCTATTTTGGATAGCATAAACAGCAAAAACAGGTGAAAAAAAGAAAGAATCTTCATCTATTTCATCAATAAAAAATTCACACGGAAAAGGTTTTCTTTTTTGTAGAGTATTTCAAGAAAAATCAATTGTTTTTATTAGAATGTTTTCAAATAGTGATTATATTTCATTCAAAGTTCTTCTAGAAACTACTGCGTTCTGATTAGTTGAAAGTTTTCTGGAAAGTTCTAGAATTTCCGTCATAAAAGGACATTTCCGAACAATTTTAAACCTTTAAAGTTTGGAGATAAACAATTTCTCGACACATTATTGAAATTTCTGGTGGTGCAACATGTCTGGACTCCTTTCTTAAAGCCTATAAAGCTGGTGAAACGAAAGAGTTCTTCCCGTTTGAGTGGTTCGATAAACTTCGAAACAACAACTCTCTAGACAAAAACAGTGAGGACTATGAGAAACTGAGAAAATATGGGCTTGAAAAGCACTGAAAAAATCAAATTCTCATCTGATTTTTTTATTACAATTACTTAAAAAAGATTTGGAAAAAAACAAAACGACTGTTTTGAAAGTCTTTTTGCAGTTAAACAACAACAACGATGTTGTTCCAACACTCAAAACAATGCAAAACAAGATTCAGTTTCATCATAACAAGGAGATAGATATGATAAAAAATGGAGGTAAAATTCCGAATCCACTTTGCGTATGTGATAAAAAATTACCTGAAGAAATGATCGGTGCTCCTACAATTGTGGCCTACAATTAGACAAAAAAATGTAGTTGATGAGACCTTCATTAGAAGTTCATTAAATAAGTGTAAATGGATCGTTGGAATTGATGCAAGCCAGCTTTGTTCATACTCAATATGTCAAAACATGCCAACGGGACTGTACACTAGATGGGAGTTTGACACAGATATGCGGAAGTTCAATTCTAGACATAACCAATTCTGCGACTTTGAGAATAAAATCATGACCTTCAACCAGAAACAAAGACCAGAATGCAAAATTGAGAGCTTTTTCACATCTGGAAAACATAAAAAAAAATTGACTATTTAAATGTGGTCGGTTATTATGATCAATGTAAAACAGTATTTGAAAGCAAATTGCTCGCCACTCTTTTACAATTCAGGATTTTGAGCGAAGTAATAAAAACAGAAAACTGGAAGATATGAGCCAGGAATACATGGAGGAAGGATACAAAGTTAAAGAAATGTAGGAGTGTGAGTGGAGGAGGGAAAACATCAAAACAGTTGACAAGATCAAAATTTGGTCAAAACCTACTTTCTTTTTAAAAGATCTCTTTCTACAGACCTTTTTTTTTAGCAAAAATCAAAAGATGGATTGTTTTTGGCTAGGTTCAGTCTAATTTAGTTGTTCCAGATGAACTATAATCAAAACATGTCAATTCTTGATAACACTGAAGTTGGAATATACAATACTGGAGACTACATGAAAAACTATGCAATCGAAAAAGAAATGTAAACCATCCTCAGACAATGCTGATATCTAGTTTAAACCTAGAAAATAGAATTGTTGTAACTTACCTGTTCAACTTTTATTTGGGACATGGCTTTCAGTGCACCAAAATTCACCCTTTTGCTCAGCATTCTTCTCCAAAATATTTCAATAAATTTATTCGATCATATTTTGATGCTAGTAGAGAAGGAGATGAAATTCCTCTATCAGGAGTTGTAATGGAAAAAAATACTTTTGGGTATTTTCTCTTGTGGATTTCAGATCATGAATAGACCCAGACATACAACCATGAAGTATCTCAATGTTGAAAAGACTCATAAGGCAATCAATGAGCCCTCATTCAAAAGGATGAATACAGTTGAGAAAACTTTGTTTGAGGTGGAGTTGTTGAAATCAATCATTGAACACAGAGAACCCATCCTTGTTGGTTTTTTCATACTGAAGTATGGAAAAGTGAGAATGTTGGAGCTCTGCTATAACTTCTTTGACATTTTTTGTTGTATAAAAAAATATGAAGAGTAGAGATGAATCACTTTATTTAGCTCTCGCTGAAGAAAAATTAAATGATAGCCAGATATAGAAGCCATCGGGAAAAATGAGGTAAAATGACTGCAGAGACTCTTATGGGCAGATGCAGATTCTGTTTTCTTTACTCAAACGTGTTGGAGTATCCATAAAAAGCCGTATCCATAAATTGATAAGCGGGAGCGGTGACTTTTCAAAGAGGAGTTTAGATGTACAGAATTGCTATGTTTGTGTAGCAACACATATTGCTGCAATGACAACAAGTCAGTTATATGCAAAATTAGCAGCGAAAGATTAAAAAAAAACTAGTTTTAAAAGGTTCTGGAGACGGACTCATTTCAAACTTTTATTCAGAACCGTAAATCATTTGGTGGCCACTATGAGCAAACAAAGAAAGGACTTACTTATCTTATCTAAAGAGACAAATTCAAGATGATGGAATCCATACACAATCATTGAATTTATACAAACTGATGCTAAGTAACAAAATTTTGAGAACTGTTGCAACGTATTAAACTAATGTACGATGCAGTCTTTTATTGGTTTTTTTTTATAAAGTTTCGGTAAACTTAGAATACGAAGCCTTGACTTATATAATTTCTTTTTAATCAATTTTTCCCCTAAAACTTGAATTTTTTGATGTCTCAGTTTTAGCAAAGTTTCAGCTAGATAGAGTACGTTTTAAAAAAGTATAGTTATCCAATAAAAAATCTAATAGTTTAACTAATGTCAATTCTTATCGCGTTTTGAAGTTCTTTTCAAAAAAAATTTTTTTTTTGGAAAAAAATCAAAATTTTTGTGCAATTGACTCACCATGAACCAAAAAACTGAGCAGAAGACTTTCATTCCAAATTTTAAACGTAACTAACCATTGATATGTTCCAATAAGGTAACGCGCTCCGGGATGTTTGTGAAAAAAAAATTGACATTTGAGCACAAAATTCAAAAAAAGGCCGTTTTCCTTACCATTCTCTAACCATCACACTGAAACCTTATCAAATCAATTTCCTATCTTAAAACATAGCCTGTTGACCGGACGTTACGTTCCCTATCTTAAAACATGAGGCCAGCAGGGTGAACATCTACTTCTATCCTTGGAACTAGTAAGTTCCAATATAGCTTCTAATGATCTACTCGCGTTATAATTAAAACTGAACCTTCAGGGTTGATTCACTATTATCTGGCCACTATTATCTCCCATCTAAGTATGATTTAAATTACCTAAATGTAGATAACGCCACATACGTTTGAGAGCAATAAAACATCATTCTATAGAATTGATACACTCTCTGCCCAATCCCTCTTGCCACGACAAAACGGCCAAGACACTAGGATATAATTTTCGAAAAAATAAGAACTAACAACTTAGAAAATAGAAAAATTAACATCTAATTTGTGGATCAATCAAACATATTAACACTTAAGTCAAAATCAAATTTAGCAATTAAGCAAACATTAATAAAACACAATTGTCTCATCCAACACTCACGATACTATCTTGTAGTAACACCGCAGCAACAACGAAAAGGATATATTATATCAATGAAACAATTAAAAAACTCAAATGTTTTTTGAAAGCAAAAATAAGTCCTAAAAACCGTTTTTCAAAAAAAAACGAAACACAATTTCCGAATCTGACACAATAAGCGTACGTACTCTCGCAAATCTCCAAGATCAAGCAATCAAACAACACTCACCAGAAACTAAAGAAAGGCATTGTTCCGGTTCGCAACCAACAACTGCACATTCTATCAAAGGCAAAAACAAAATAAAAAACTATAACAAAAAACCAGTACGAACATACTTTTGAAATCAACCTATAAGACCTGTTAAAACTGAATTTTAACAGTAAAACCACACAAAAAGGATTCGTTTTGATAAAAATTTTGGGTTA
>NC_087069.1:15321194-15337075 GCF_963678635.1 Symsagittifera roscoffensis
ACCTCATACCTCGCATTTTCTTCAAAACTTGTAATAACTAATTGATTGAAAAAAAAACTTAAACCCCGAATTTTGCGGAATCTACTTTTCACAAACTTTCTCATTACGCAAAAGATTCAGAATTTTTTCTCTAAAATTTGGGATACAGATGACAACAAGTTGGTAGGACAAGGTAGTTAAATTGGCAAACGGTATTCTTAAACAAGAAAAGTTCTTAAAACTTTTCTAAGGTATATAATTTAATCTACTTTAACGAATAACTTTAACTTACTTTAACAAATAAACGATCTACTTTTGTTATCTAAAGTCATCAATGATCATAATGCCGATTATGATGTGCGGTGAGGTGAATCGATCAAAATATTCCCGCCTTCAATCTACAGTTCGAAAGGGTCGAGCAGAACGTTATTCGACATTCCGAGACTTCGTCTACTGCAGGAAAACGGGCACTCCCGATATTTCTGAAGATCTGCTGAAGACAGAGATAATCGTCATAAAGACAACCGGTAACCTTATCTCTAGAAGCAAGAGACAGAATCCTGCGGTCCTCAGAGAGTACCTCCAACTGCACCAGTCGAGTGGATTGGAACTGAAGTCACTACGGGTTGTACTGTCCCATCGAGACCACCTGCCAGGCATTTTCTCAAAAATACGGGCCCAGACCAAGAAACCAGCGCAGGGACGCCGCAGGGCAAAGGCGCGGAGAGCGAAGGTGTTTGCAGGAGACCTTCTGCCGGAGCCGAACGACCGATAAGTGGTAAGATATTGTTGAGGCAGTTTTTTCTTTGCTGAGTGCCACATGAGTTTAGGTACTCGTGGATTGCAAAAAAGAGATGACCGCAATTTTGCTGGCACCACCACTCCTTAGACTGGTCCTGAAAAGAAAACTCACATGAAAAATGGTGTTAGATTATTTAACACATTTTAATAAAATGAATAGCAGTTTCCTGAGAATTAAATTTCTGATAAAATGTCTCGATAACGACAATATACCAGATTTTTTACGGTTTCGCGTGACTCATAACGGTGTTTGTTCAGATCAAGCGGTGCACAGCTTTCAATTGAGAACCTTGAGATCTGAGATAAGCTAAACAAATGCGGAGAGGGCCAAGGCAACGGGTTACCTAGCAAAATCAAGGGAGGTAGTGAGAAGGGGTATAGATGAGAAGTGGTGGCCTCCGGTAATATTCTATCTGAACCTGCAAGCAAGGTGCAGTGTCAATAACCTGATAAGCCGACACAAGAAAAAGCTTGAAAAACTTTCGGAAAGGCAGGATAGACCAATAAAAACTCGAATGAATGGTCAGTTAGAAATTTAGATGAAGTGGTTTTGCCGCTTTGGGTGCGGGAAGTCTTAAGTTTTGGACCAAAACATCCGGTACAAGACAAATTCAATGAAATCTACTTCCTTGCGGACATTGACAGATTTTGTCTGATTTAAAGTTAAATAGGTTACCCGAAGAAAAATTATGTGAGATTGAAGCAGCTGCAAAGAGATATGCTAAGAATGTGAAACAGACCCCCTCTGACAAAGGTGTTGAAAAAGCCAGAAAGTTTTTGAAGGACAACGGTCTTCTGACAGTGCCGTTTGATAAGGGTGTGGACTTTTGTGTAATGAAAAAGGAGACATATGAGAAGAAATTGAAAGATTTATTACAGGCAGAACAATTTAGTGAGAGCAAGAATCTGACAGACAGCGTGATCATGAAAACTGAAAAAGACATAAACAAGGAATTACTCGCCATGAAAAAAAAGAACGAGATAAGCGAAGCGCTGTATACTAGGTTGAGATCAACGGGGGCACAGCCGAATAGGCTGTATGGATCAGCAAAAGTACATAAACAGGGCACACCACTTTGTCCCGTCCTTTCTTTACCTGGCAGCTCATATGACAGCCTAAATAAAACATTGGCAAAGTACTTTGATGAAATTGAGGAGCAAACATAGAAACGAACACTCAAATGGCCAGGGAGATCTTGGAGAAAACTGAACTGGACTCTGATGAGAGTATAATCTCCATTGATGTAAAGAGTTTGTACACTAATGTCCCGCTCAAGGAAGCGGTTGAACTAGCCCGAGCAAGTCAACCCTCTGGAAACATCTAGCAAGACTATGAAAAACTACTTAATTTGGCAGTGAGTAAGGTACACTTTAAAAGCAACGGTTTGTGGTATGTACAAAAAATAAAGCTGCATTAAATAAAGAAGTACCAAAATTGACGGTGCTAAAAGAGGGTAACAAGGAGGTCTGCCCTGGATGTCAGAAAAAGGTGACATATTGGACTAAAGGGGTAGGATGCGAAGCTTGTTTGAATTGGTACCACTTAGGGTGTGGTAACATATCGGAATCTGAATACGCAGACATCGCAGAAACAGTATGATATTGCATTGCTTGCAAAAAACAATAGGAAGCAGATCGGGCTGAGAATGGTGTTAAAGTTTTTCTAAGATATGTGTACGACATAGTTAGAACTGTCAAGGGCGATCCTGGGTTAGTTCTCGAGGCTGCCAATAATTTGCATCCAAACTTGCAGTTCACCATAGAAGAACTTGAAAGTAACGGTAATTTGGCCTTTTTGGATTTAAATGTCAACGTGGGCTTAGCAAAAAAGGTCACATGTGGGTGGTACCAAAAACCCACTGATACCGGCGCCATTCTAAGTTTCAGAGGTTGCCCACCTTTGCAGTACAAAAGAAACGTTATTGAAGGGACGGTTCAAAGGGTTTTCAGAAGTAACATCAACATGGGAAAAATTTAATCAGGCATTGGAAAAAAATCGGAAACAATGGATTGGAAATCAATATCAGAAAAATTGGTCAGACAGGGTAGTGTTTGAAACTCTTAACAAGATCATTGAGGGAAAGAAAAATTTAGAGGTGAAGCATCACAACCGAGAAATGATAAATGGTTAGAAGACTCACCCCCATTTTTCTATGCAATAGCGAGGCAACCCATCAGGGGACTCCCCAGTAGGGCAACACTTGTTAGAGTGTAATAAGGAGATAGGCGGTACTGCTGAGCTGAAGTCAGAGATTATAGACCAAACAGCCAACACTCATAAGCTACTCACACTAGAGCCTAGCATATTTGGAGGGAGAGGCCGAGGATCAACACACGCGATGAATTCAGGAGCCGGAAATTAACACTAAAATTATAGTCTATGTATAACATGGCTAAAAGTTAAAAAATGACAAGTCAGAATCAAAACTATTCGCAAATCGAAATTTTATCCTTGAAAGAACAAAAAACTAAAAAAACTAAAAGGATATATCAGAAATTTACAGGGAAATGTTATTAAAGATTACGTACTTTATTACGTAATTACAGTTGTTTAAATTTGATTGGTCAAAAAGTTTTAAAGCATTTTTAGACATGTTTCTCATTTTTCAGATCTTTGATCGTTTTGTAAATATTGAAAGAAATTTTAATCCTGAAGATGTACTAAATGTGCGAAAACGTTTGAATTAACATTTTCAACTTCTTATAAGACAGCTGCACTCAAATTGATTAGTTTTGAACAGATTTCGGACAGCAACTTGACTCCAGACCAATTCTTTGTCCAATTTCCCGCTAATATAACTCGTCTGCTTTTAAATATTTCTTATTTCAGCTGCTGCGATGAACCGAGCATGACATTGCCAGTTCGGATTTTTCCAAAATTACCCTTCGCTTAAAAAGAAGATAGAACTTCAAAGCATTATCAACAAGCAAATTTAGTATCTCAGTGATTTCGACATGTAATTTTTTCTACAAAAAATACTTTATGTAAAAAGCTAAAGTTCTGACCGATTATCTTGCTCAAAAGCATCGATATTCCCCACAATTACGAAATAACTATATATTTTCAGGTGTTTTTTTTGCTACGTGTAATTGTCTTTCATGGCATTATTTTCTCGAATTTTATTCGAGACAGCTGTTTGAAACGCATTACATACCTGATGATGCTAGTTATAGCAAAAAAATTCGTATTCTAATAGAAAAAAAGTATTTAAATTAAAATTTTGGACTCAAAACTAATTTGAACACTCGCGTTTAAACACGCGCGGGCTTGAACACGCGCAATGAGTTTAGGCGCAGGGAGTTAACACTGAAAATTTTAGTTCCAAATTATTTTTGGTTAGTTATTTAAAACGTACATGTCTAAATCGAAATTATGACTCACAAACTTCCAGACAATTTAAATTAAAACTAATTATGTATGTGAATTATTGTAAATAACATTTGTAAATTGATGTATTTTTGTCATTTATGTTAGTTTATCGTAAAAATCCTGACGATGCACATAGTTGCGAAAAGGTTTGAAATTTAATTTTTAGCAAAAAATTCTTCAATTTTACTTATAAGTTTGTGATAAAGCAAAAACGAAGAGCTTAAAATTTCAACTGTTTTGCCAATAAAGGGCCAGTATGAAAATTTTAAAAATTTTCATCAATGTATAGGGAAATTTTATAGTGTTTTTTATCGATACGTAGAATATGGCCAATTTTTATTTAAATTACCGAAATGTTTCATATTGTAACAGCTAGCTCCCTGTTCCAGAGCATCAATACCTTTAACACATGTGAGGAAAAGCGTTAAGAGAGCCTTGTTACAGCAAATCCTGGCTTATCCTTTAATAACAACTTGCTGAACCAAGGAAAGAATCTCCAAAGATTACTGGAATACAGTCCATTGAAGAAGAAAAAAGCAACAATAATGAGCAACAAAAGCTCATTGTTCCAGCAACAAAACAGCTACTCTTCGCGAGCACGCAAAAAGACACGGAGCGGCTCAAGGAATATTTTAAGCTGCACCAGAGTTCTGAGTTGGAGCTGAAATCTCTGCGATTGGTAGTGGCACACAAAGAAAGGCTGTCAGAGTTGATTGGCAATATCAGGGGTGAACATCAGAGACCATCACAGACAAGTAAGGCAAACGCAAGACGTGAGCAGAGGCTGAAGGCAGAGGAAGTGTCTGCGCTTCAAAGACAGGGATGAGAAGAGTAGGATTTGTTTTGCTTTGTGACTTGTTAGTTTCATTACTCGTGCCCTGCAAAACAATGACCACAGTACTTTTGCCTGCTTTTTGGCTTAGATAAATTTTAAAAAGAAAACAAATTTAGAAAATTATGTTAGACTATTTGAAATTCTTTAAAAAAGTTCAAATATCTGTACATAGACCAAAGTTTCTGAGAAAATGTCTGAAAAACTATCTAATACAGATTTTTTTTCAAGTTTAGGGTCCCCGAGAACGGGTTTTTTTCGGACCAATGTAACATTTGCCTACTTAAGTCAAATATAAGGTTAAAGAAAAAAAGACCCTATAATCATTGGCTCAAGAGTCAGGGACACAATCTCTTGTGTTTTTCTAACTCGAATGGTCGGAACCAATTCGGTTCACTTGCGACATGAGACTAAACCCTCGTTACAGCTTAAAGGCGACTATTAAAATACCTCCCACTCTAGAAAATAATAACCTCCCCATACTTAGGTCTCAAATTACCCAAAATACGCGAACGCCATTAAAAACAGGGTCGGAACAGTCCGTATAGTTACTTTTATTTAGACAGAGGAACTTTGATTCATTTCAGATGGATCAACCTAAAACTCTCCTTAGCTAACATAACAATTGTAGAACACTCTCAAGCAAACTAAACTGGGTACTCACATACCAGCACACTCGAGAATTGGAGTAAATAAATTAACTAGCGACTCTAGCATAAATGTAATAACTTGAGATGTTTGTAATCAATTAATTCCAGCAAGGGAAATGAGTTTTGACTCTAGAGCTAAAGTTTTGGTTTGGACCATTGAGAGACTTCGGTTGTCCTCCTTTCCACCGAAGGTTCACTCTGGTCCACTTCCAATTAATATACTCTTCTTTCGTAATCGTTCTGTCTCCTATTTCGGGATAGGACAGCTCTACTCTCGTGTGATTTTTATATCTGGAATTTGCGAGTAGCAATTTCCCGCTGCTTTTTTTGACTGTTTTTCCGCGCTTGTAATTCGGTTGTTCTGATCTTGCATTTCTGAGATTTTCAGTTGTCGCGAGAAAGTTGAGCATGACAGGCTCGATTCGAATTTTTGAAAAACTACATTTCACCCCAAAATTACGTTTTTCGTATTGCTGAAGGTCAAAGTTCCAAACATGACCGACTGGCACATACTCCCCGGACTCAAGATCGATGTCCTCATTGCGCGTTGCCGTCTGTCAGTGAATCCTCATAACGTTGAGTGTTGCTCAAGATACAGTGGCTTTGGTCATTTACAGAAGTTTGCAGCAGATTTTAACTTTATCTACACCCCAAAATTCACAACCATGTAAAATTGTCACACTATTGCTGAACAGCAATCAAAAGTTGCATACACCTGCACCTCCGCTTTTGAAGCTAATCATTAAAATTTCTTTTGTTTTATCCAGTCGGAAAATTGTCCTGCAGCGTTTTGATTTATATAGTAGTTATAGCATATTAATAACGATATCTCGTTTCGTTAAAATTTCTTTTTCGTGACCTCAGGTTTTATCCGAGCTCACACTCGAGCCCCTTTCCTTCCCTCTCAAGACTCAAGAAGCCCTTATTGAGCCTCCTGCTCATTTCATATTCCTAGCCTTTGAGTTGCTAGGCCCTGATGAGTTTGACACCGTGATCTGCCTTAGCAGCGCTTCTTCATCATCGGAGCTGATTACGATCTCTTCCCACGCTTTTAGTTGTTCGAAGGATCGCATCCACTCCATCTGCTCTTGCAACTTCTTTGCCTGATTTGGTAAACCTTTCACTTTCGATTCCCTGTTCAAGCAAAAGAAATTGTGCAGGCTCAGGCTCACGTTCTTCGCCAAGTCCTCCTCCAGTATCGACTCTCTCGCTTTGATATTGTCTCTAGACACCCAACAGACACTCTTTTCCTACCAGTCGTGATCGCATTTCGATGGGTCAGCAAAGAACTCTTGAAGGCTTCCGGTCCTATTTCTGCCAGGAACTGTCGTTATTCTCTACGATGCTTTTTCATGTGGTCTTTCGTCACCATTAACAACCAAAATGTCAATGTCGCTCGAAACCACGGGAAGAACTTTATGCGGCTCCATACGTCCCTGACCTCCATACGTATGGCGAATACCTTGCACGCCGTCTCAAACAACTCAAGTCTCCAGCTATAATCAATAGCGTATATCGATTCCGCCGTTGGTGTCTTCGATTCCCGGTATTTCGTCAAATTCTCCTCGATCCATCGCAACGCCAACATCCTGCTCACTACCAAGATGGTCACCTTCTGTCGATGATCGGGTAATCCGATCGACCCAATTTCTTCCACGTCCCACACTAAACAGAGGTTTGAGTGTTCCGGATATCACACTGTCTGCGCCAAGCAATGGCATGGGCATTCCCCATGTGTAATGTCGTTGCTCCGGAGATTGCGTTCTCCCGAAGCTTCCAGCAGAGGTTCCAATTCCATCATCTTCTAATGTGCTGTATCATTCTCCTTCTGTGCTGGGACACTACTCATCGGCTTCCCAGTAATATTCTGTCTCTCGATGTCACTTGTGTTTTCGCCTTCCAAACTCAAGAGTTCTTCTCCCCAGATTTCACTCAAGTCATCTCTTTGTTCCCTTGGTACAGTTCCCAGGATCTTCTTCAACAACCTATGTGAATGATGCGACATTTGAGCCAGTCGTACTTACTTGAGTACCGAGAAGGCTTTGTCTACTAGTATCCTTTGGCTGGATGCCTTTTCCATCGCCATGTGTAATGGATAGTGGCTCCCACATAGGTTGGTCATTACTGATCGCACCAAGGATTTTGCATTTACTGGCAGACCGTAAGCCTCGCTCACGGGAAAACCCATTTCCGTCTCAAGACCAATCCTCCACCCTCTGATGTGTTTCTGGGTTGTTTGCAACGCCCCCGGCCACGACTCCACGCTCAATGCTGTCACCCAATGGTGCTCAGACTCCAGCATCTCCAGTGATTGCAAACTGCACATCCTTGAGAAGAATCCCAGCGCCGTTGCTATATTCACCGTAGTGTTTGTGTAGCACTCAGCCACTATCTGCACCTCGCTCTTTTCTCTTTCTGTTACGTCGCAAACCAAGCGACTAGGTCTTCTTTCTGGAAAGACTGTATTCTGACACATGATCGTTCATCACAAGTGTTCTCTCCGCCAAGACAGCTACCGGGTTCCAACTTCTTTACTGATCCTAGCTTACTCATTGCCTCGCCCGACTCTTTACTCTGCAATAAAATCAGTTTATCTATCACATTCAGAGTTCCCAAGTCTTCATCTTTCGTCGGTGTTGACCTCACTCGTTCCGTGACTTCTTCAATCAAACTTGCGTGGGGATGTGGCCACCAGGAGGGTCTCAGCAACTTCCAAACCGTTCCCAAATTCGTGGTCATCATGCCATTTCCATTCCCCATTTTCAATTCCAACCTCTTGTTCGAGCGCGGCACGCTTATTACTTTGGGCGTCGTCTCAAGTAGCAGGCCCAAGCTCGGTTTCTCCCTTTCCATTGAACCAATTTCGATTATCTTCTCTGTCCAAAATTTCAACAGCTCCGTCACTTCGTAATTCATGTGAGCGCTCCCGGCCTCTGACTCCAAGAAAGGGTTGTATGCTATTCCCATTACTCCAGATACATATTGGTATTCGCACCGTTTGCTGGGTCTCGAGTAATCCTCAGCCGAGGCCAAGTTGCGGTGCACATCGTGCCCCTCTTCGAATTTCTTGTTGTAGAATCTCCGTATTTCATCAAGTTTGCCATGATTCTCTAGAGATTGCCTTGATTCATCTTTCTTCTCGATCCCCGTACTCTGGTACACATTCAATATGATAGTGGAGACTCTCCTCTCCATAGTTTTGCTCCCCATGGAATTCTGATCACACGCTTGGACAGTATTATTGGTCATTACGGACATTATTTACCTGAAGAAACAAGTGGCATCTTTTCTTCTCGCCAGACTCAAACCTGAATTATCTCTGGCGATATGCTGTACCAGCATCTGATAAACTTCTAGATTCTTGTTGCCCAACTTCAACTTATCGTGTGAGGTCATTCTATCCGCACTAGGCTTCACGGGAACGTCAGCTGCCCCGCTAACCTAACGAAGGGATTTGCCATCAATGGCAATGCGGACGAGGGTGTTCTCATCGCCTCCTCGAAAAGATCCCGCAACAAGTTCTGCCAAGTTCGCTTCAGCTGACTTCCCCATTCTAATTTGTTGATCTCAGCTTTTTGTTGGGTAGCCCAATTGCGACGCTTGCGGTACACTCCTCGATCGAACTTTTTCAGACAGTCCTCCAGCTCCTTCATTGTCTCCAGAGCCACCCACCAAGGTCGAGCCGAATTCCTCGTCGCATTCTTCTCAAGAGGGTCGCTGGCCACTTGTTTGCCAATAGCCTGATGCTCGCTCGAGATCCATTTTTACCAACATCCATTTCCCATGCTTGTCCATTCGTCGAACCCTTTTTCGAGCTTGGCTTCTGAGGTCTGAAGTCCTATTCCGTTGCCAGACTCATCGAAACCTCTATCTCTTTCACCACTTCAGCTGGCCTCCTTGGTTCGGAGCTACTCTTTTGTAGGCCGCAGTCTTCCACCGCAGTAGTCTCATGGGAGCAGTCTCCCTCAAATTCTTCTCAGAGACAGCGTCCGCCGACGGGCTATTCAACTCCTCTACTTCCCTTTTTCTCTTTCGGGACTTCACATCTTTGCTTGGTACGTCGTCACTATCATCACTGATTCGACCTCTTTATCCTGGTCCAACCTTCCGACTCTTGCCTCGCCCTACTCGAGCCTCAAGGATATTAATATCTTTAATCATATTACTAGTCTTAAGCTTATCCTCCCCTTTAACTTTAACCATTCTAACCATGTCAATTTTTTGTTTCAGAGTAGAGCTGTCTTTACATTCATCATCTTTGGTTTTCTGCTCCGTTTCTCGCGGCTTGATTATCTTATCCAACAATTCCTTTCTCGTCTTTTCATCCAGTCCGGTGCCCATCAGAATTTTTCCTGAACCTTACCACTGTGTCCCACAACTCTTTTTTGAAACTCTCCAGTGTAGCTTCGGTCCCTGCTTTCTGGTTAAATTCACACAAGAATTCTAGCCACGTCTTCTCATCCAGCGTATTCAGGAACATCCATTTATTGCCCTCGAAGGTATTCTTCTTACTCTCTTTGGCACTCAAGAGAATCATCCCCATTTTGGAGGTTTCGCCGCTCAAGGGTAGCTCCGGGTTTTTCCGAGGGGATGATGTCAGGGGTGGTGTGGCTGTGTTCGCCCAATCGTCTCCACTCAAGTCCTGCAGCAGTTCCTTATTGGTGAAATCTTTCTGAGCTGATTTCTGCTCAGGCGTATTCCCCACTTCCATTTCTTCTCCTGCTTCGCTGAGAGTCTCATCCATGCTCTCCCCTTCTGACTCAGCTCGCCTTCTCTCAAGTACGTCTCTAAACCTAGTCTCCACGACCTCGTCTCCCCGACCGCTTCTCTTATCTCCAGGGTTGCCCACTGACAGGGGCGAGGGTGTAGTCGGGTTCTGCTTCTTGTACTCGGTGAGGGCTACATATAAGGGGCCAGCAGCCTCTAGCTCCTTTTCCTCTTGCTTTATCTCTAGTTGCTCCAGCCCGAAAGGTGCTCGATACTTCCTCGTGGCAAACTTCATTACATCTTTCAAGGCTATGTGTCCTTCCTCCACAATCATTCTTCCATCGTCCCAAACCGGCAGCCTATTCTCCAGATCCGCTTGATCGAGCGTTTTCAAGATGTCCCGAACCTCGAACTTTGGAGGCATTGAGCCCCTCATCTTCTTTGCTTGTGTTGTCCATTAGTTTATCTTGATGTCGCACTTGTGGAAGTAAACCGCTGCGGTATATCCGATAAAAACGGGATCCCAGCCATCGGTGAAATCCCTCTGCTGTTTCTCCACTGCAACTCTGGCGTCGAGGGATGGGACTACCAAAGGGCTATTCATCCCCAAGGTCATTCTCCTGACTATCGGGAACTCGGGTACGATGGTGGGCAACATTTCCTTCTCCAGAGTCATTCCTAGCTCCTTTTTCACCAGTTCGAAGCTATCCTTCCACGCCGGGATTCTCAAGATTTCTCTCCTGTCTGCCGTCAAAGGATTCAAATTCCAGAACTTGGGTTAAGTTTCAATGGGACGTTCAAGCTTCCCGCCCATTCTGCATTGTAGCTTCCCCCGGAAATTAAGCACCACTAACTCGGGATCCTTTATCTTCTCGAAGAGCACTGTGTCACTCATTCGTGCCTTCAGCACCTCTTGTCGGCAGCAGTTCAACGCCGTCCCATCTAGTACGCTTATGAGGCTCACGTGAACATCTGAATTGAATATGCCGCCAAGAGAGGGTCCGGAAAGGCATACGTCACCATTGGCCCGTAGATACAGGTTACGACCTCGTCAAGCCCCCTGATCACTCCGAACGTGTCAGACCTCATGGCCAAGCACAGATCAGTCAGCAGAGGGATACCTATCTCCATTCATCTCTCGTCTTGGGATTCCGTTCTTCGCTAGTCAAGTGTCGGTTTTGCATGAGAAGATACTCCACCAGCAACGTCTTCAGTCCGGAAGCGCTCTTGTAAGAGTAGGTATCGACACTTGGGTGGGTTTTCCCCATCGACAGGGGCTCCCCATATTTCATCAACCGATGAAATGCCACCAGTTCACCATGAGTCAAGAGCACTAGCGTCAGGTACCCGTCAATCCGAAGCGTCTCCACTCCTCTGCTGAACATGTATACTGGACCCATGTTAAACAGGTACCTGGGATAAACCAAGTACAGGGCCAGCAAGAGGTTTATGGGCATATTCAACAGCTCTTGCACGAAGGCTTCGAATATGGTGTCCTTCGCGTAGAACACTTTAGCCATGTACTTCTTCTCCCAACAAGGACTCAAGAATCTCAAGATTTCGTGATCTTTCCTCGTTCTCAGCTCGTGTTTGGCATGCTCCCTCCAGAACTTTACGACGGTGACGAATCTCCCAACCGTCATCTCCTTACTCTCTGCCATCTCCAGCTGCCCCTCAAGTAATTCCCATATCTGCTTGGTGGAGCATTCTCCCGCGTCTTGTCCGTAGCATTCTCGAGCCTTGGGTTCAGGAACGGCCACCTGCCTTTCTCTTGTGTCAGCCGGTATGCCATTGCTTCTAATTGTTTCTCGGCCGCAGCCACGTTTCTCCTTTCATTGCTTGGCCCCCTCGCTTTGCTGGTGGAGCTTGTGATCGTCAGATCCATACCTCGGAACCATAGGCCGGCTGTTAGGTGGCTTATTATCGGATGATCATCCCTTATCTCCGGAGTGAACTTCAATTGTCATCTCAACTTCAACTTAACTTCAAAATCTCAAGTAATAGGACCTCTTCCAACACCATGAGGATATCTACCAACTCGTAGAATCCCCTCAAGGCATGAGATACGTCCGCCCATGCCGCTGCCAATTCCGACTTCAGAAGTCTCAAGTTCGTGGGTTCCAGCTCTCGATTGGGGGCTGCCATCAACACCCGCCACTCGTTCACCACCACTATGAGGATCAAGATAGCGTATACAAATTGCAACGCCGGCGGCATGCTTGCGTACCCCGGGGACGTTGTAAGCGCCACCTTCGTCTTGGCTCCGAATCGAGAAGTCATATTCTCTTGCACATCATTCATTGCCGCAAACAATGTCTGGATAGCTTCTCATACCTTCTTGGGCGTCGGTGCATCACTTTTCAGATGCTCCTGAAGCCCCGCCGGATGCAAGTGATCATTCATTCCAGCAAAAAGCAGCAGCTCCGGTTCGCAAAGCATTTCTGATTTGATTGCCACCACCAGAGTCAACATCTGGTTCAATTCCTCACCAGGCAGCAGGTGCACTAGGGTCTCTGGCCAAAACAGCTTCAGAGACGTCCCCTCGAAATCAGAGCCCGCCACGATGATTACTCTTGCGGCTCCTGGATCCGATCGATCATACACCGCCAATGTCTTCGCCAACTGTGCGTTCCCACAGGGTCTTCCGTATCTTGAGTCGTTTGCTAATTTTCCGCCTTCGTAGGCAGCATCTGGGAGTCCCATCTCTTTCGTCTCGAGTAATTTGTCCACTAGTCTCAGCTGCGCAGGAGTCAACCTGATTCTCGCTACGCTTGTTCGGTGTTTAGGGGGCTCCACGATGAGCCCTGGACTCCCCAACAGCTTGAGTGGCCTATAGTTGATCGTTCCCATTATTTATCAGAGGAATCCCGGTCAGATCCGCCGTCTCCATCATCCTCGCTCTCGAGAAGTGTGCTTCATGGGCCTTCAACCAATCCACACAATGGTGTCGACTCAAGTCCTCATGTGACACGTGCTTGAGCCCCAGGGTCTCAGCCAACTCCAGTCTGCATTCCAAATCCTCCAGGCCCAGTTCCTTGATCCTCTCCAGATATCGTGTCCGGCTCGTCTCTGCTGGTTTTTCCACTCTTTTGTGATCCACCACCACCACTAAGGATACTACCGAACTTTGGGGCATGGACTATTCTGCTTCTTCGGCCTCCATCGGTGTAGACCCCGGTAGCCTGGTCCGGCTACTCCTTGAGCTATCTCTCGAATTGACTCTCACTCCCAGACGATTGGACAGGGATCTCGTGGCAAAGAAAGGGAGCACCGGGTGTGGACAGAAGGTGAACTGGCCCAATTCCAGCAGATCCGCTTCCAGTGTGTTTTTGTGTTTCTGGAAGACGCCATTCAGTCATTCCACACCTTTAGGCCTATCAAAATGGATGCCATCCGAAGACGCGTCATCCGAGAAGGATTGCTCCATCATGTCTGCCACATCCAACAACCTAACGGGGAGCACGTTCCTCTGCTGCATTTGCCTGATTATTCCGTTGATGTTGCGCACCTTCTCGTTCATTTCCATCGCATGCTGATCGGCCATCATGTTTTAAGGGACGGTGCAAATCGTGAGTATAGCAGGATCCATCTGAATCCTCAACTCCTCAAGGATGCAGCTCATCTTCTCGTGTAGCCTCATTTCTTTCCTCGTTTCACCTCTGGGCACGTCATTGGTTCTCATCATCAGAGTCACCGTGTAGATATTCACCATGTCTAACATCTCAAGTGATGCCAACATCTCAGTAGTTGCGGCCCTAGAAAAGCTCAAGACTCCAGTCTGCCAATGCGACTGGATCCGGGTCAGCACTCAAATCAGGCTGTCCCCTATGATTAAGTGGACCGCACCCTCTGGTATTCTCGGCTGTGCGTAGTACTCAGCCCATGACGCGTCGTGGAAACAATCCCTTCTCGCCCTCTGTTCGGTGGTCCAATCCTTACGATTGTGTCTGTGATATCTGCCCTATGTCTTCTTTTTGTAGCCTGCGATCACCACGCTCCTGACTGGTTGGTCTCTCCAAGTAGGGGGTCGCTCCACTCTTGTTGAGTCGTCACGGGTTCCCAACTGCAGCCTATCGTGTAGTTCCTTGAGACGTGTTGAACTCCCGCTAACTTGGCTGCTGTTCGGGGTTGAACTCGGGATGTATCCCGGCAGTGTTACCTCCATCAGCGGGCGTATTGGTTGCGCCTCCAAACCACGCACGGAGGACACCGGCTCGGGTGGTATCCATACTTCCAGTCCCTCGTTGATGTGTTCCTGAGCCGCTCGGTCCAAGTTGAATCGCCCACTGGACCTAGGAACTTCATCCACCTCCATCCGTGACTCTGGCCTTGACCCTGCAGCTGCTCGTTCTGTGGTCCTGGTTCCCTTTTCCTTTTGTCTCGCGAACTCTCGTTGTCGCTGCTGGATCTTTTCGAGTTCAGACTTCAACTGAACGCAATTCGCCTCATTCTCGCATACCTTCTGCTCTTGTTGGTACTCTGCCCTCATCATACTAAGGTCAAGCCTCGCCTGATCCCTCTCGAGGACCGCTTGATCTCTTTCCAGGTTCGCCTGGTCACTCTCGAGCTTCGCACCATCCGGTCAAGATTCGCCTTGTCTCTCTCCCTCTGCGCCCTCTCCAGTTCCCTCTTCAGGTTACTGAGGTCCGGATATATTTCCTCCGTCTGTTGTGACCGTATCATAGACGGTGGCTTACTCATGACCTGGGCCGCAGATCTTACTGGTGGCCTGGTTGGTAGTGGGAACTCTCCCGCGCCGTACTCCATGTTGTTGCTCAAGCTAGGATTTCTCGCCTAGTCGAATCCCCTCACGCCTCCATCCACATTCATACCAACCATCTGGTCTGCTCTTGATTGGATATCCCCTCTGTCGTGTAGCCAACCATCAAAACAGCTTCTGTCGCTGACTCCCTGCATTCATTCTGGGCCTCTTACTGCAGGATGGCGTTCAACATTACTACCATCCTCTCATCGACTTGCATGTAGTCCAGATCCCTCAAGCGTTTGTATAGCTCATCGAGCGTAGGTCTCTTGAGCGCTGCAGGTATAGATTTCCAAAAACGATCTGCCATTGTCACAATCTCTAGATGATACTACCTTGTCAACCAACTTGAGAACTACCTTATCAATCAACTTGAGATCCTACCTTAACAACTCGAGAATTACCTTACCAACCAGCTTGAGAATCGAGAAATGTCTCCCTTCAAATGCTGCTGATCGTGAACTCGTTCAAGATCTTCTTTTTCTTTTCAAATGAGTGCGGCTAGGTCGTCAACTCAATTTTGCAAATCTATCTGAAAATAAAAAGCAGTAATTAGACCGAGATGTACTGTGCCTAACCTAAGCCTCCCCCATCATTGTGTTTAAAACATTATCCCATCAGTTATCTACTAAAATAATTCAATTAGTGATTCTTAAGAGCATGCAGCTTCATTTCATGTTCTAGCACCATTAATTCTTTAAGGTTTGTTTGTCATGCCAATTACAATAAAATCTGAATCTGTCTACCTGACTCGTGCCCCTGTGTACCTAACTCGAGATC